>NW_025423388.1:0-300000 GCF_020740685.1 Jaculus jaculus
ATCAATTTTACACTTCAGTTCTATCATCGCTTTTTACTAGTCTCATTACAAAAATAAAGCAATGCCAAACCCAGACACAAACCACCTTGAATCAGGATTGGAAAAATAAAAGGAAAAAAAAAATTAGAGTCTTGTGATTACCAGTTGGATCCTCCCACATCCTGCAGATATGGACTTTATCTACAGCATCCTACCACCTTCTGTGCAGAGTGAGAGACCTGCCTGAGCTTCTCAGGAAGAGGGAAGACAGATTACAACCATGAAGTTTCTGTTGCTGGCTGTGGCGCTCAGCTGCTTGGTGTGTGCAGAGAAGAAACCTCTTAAGGTATCATGTCTACCATGATTTGACATAGGGCAGGTGATCATAATTTCAGGTGTATAAGCCTTCTAGAAGGGCATGAATGACATTTGATAGGGCAATGGCTCACTGTTCTTGTGTTTTCATAATTCTGTAATTATCCTCATAATATTCTTAAATTAGTTTTTACTTGATATGAAGGTGTTAACAATAAAATACTGTGTTCTGCATAGGAAATTGTAGGTCAGCCTGGACTAGAGTGAAATCCTACTGAAAAATAAAGAATTGTCACAGATTATATCTTAGAAATCACATAAAATTTATGCTCAAAATGTGACTCTTTCATATTGTATTTTAATCAGGTTTTCTATAACGTTTTATGGCATACCTTGCTCTTTTCATTTTTAAAACACTACAGTATAATGGATGCCCTCTCTTATGAATAAAATTAACTTTCCTTATATTTCTTTTTCATGTCCTTAAACATTTTTAGTATTTCAAGAATGCTGTGCATAGCCAATAAAATAAAATATTAAAAAATTTGTATGCACAGCATAAATAAATGAATAGTTAAGTTTAATAATTATATTTGGCCAAAAAATTGCATACATATCTATAAGCTGCAGATATTGCAATATATCCCTTGGACTTAACCATAGTTTCAAGGGAAATTATGACAATGTGCATGGATTTGAAACAACATCTCCACCCAGAAGGATTTGATGCTAATATTTTTATCAGTAAAATCAGCTGCCATGATCACAATAGATATTGATGAGGAAAGTTAGAGGAATGGCTGATGCTTCTCATTGAACATTTCTTTTTTAGTTTTCAGGGAAATATCGCACGGTGTCCATAGCTTCACACAGTTTAATCAGCATAGTAGAGAATGGCCTGTTAAGGATATATGTACGTGAGGTGGAATTTTATGATGCTTATAAGGAAATGTTCCTCACTTTTGATTTGAGGTAAGCAAGATTTTTCTTGTGTGCAAGACACCAAATGTGGAATTCTGGCTGGTACAAAGGTGTCAAATTTCCACTGAGAGACAGAGAACTGCTAAGAAAACTGGAGTTGCTGTCCATTCTTGAAAGAAGCATGAGGTCTTTGCTCATGTAACATTTCAGTCCCTGCCAGAATCTAGTTATGGTGCCATGAATAAACCTTAAATGATGCAGAGATGCACAACTCAAGCTGTTGTTAATGATTTTGTTAACTTTCTGAACATGCTAAGAAAAAAATGCTACCCGTTATGCCCATAACATGATAGACACCAGAAGACTCAGTGGCTTTGCTTTAGAGTTTTTCAATATCTGAACTCAATCCATGACTTTGAAAGTAACTTCAAATTCTTGTAACTCTTGCCTAACACTCTCAAGTAGTGTGATAGTAGGCATATACCACCATATGTAAATTGGATTGGATAAGTCATGAATTAATTATCTGCTAAAATCCTATAGTGTCATAATTTCAGGGTAGCCTTCTCGGTTATTTTCATAGCCCTAGCATTTAGGGACATATACCTGAATTTATTTACAATTTTTGGTGGCAGAATTATTTATGTGTTGAGTTCTAGCAAAACCATGGTAAAAGGAAACACTCTGTCTCCAAGAGCTTCCTCCAACACTCAAAATTATCACCTGCTTAATTATGAAGGACTCTAGGAGAAAATATAATGCCCCTCACCATTGTATGGCACACTCTTACTTAATAATGACCTTCCATAAAGTGAGTGAATTTGTTGATAAGTGTGTGAGACAAGGGACAGTGTCTTACTGCAAAAACATTAACCCTGGAAATAAGAAACTTTCCCCAATTATTTTTTATTTGCATAGAAATTTGAAAGATATAAGGAATCTGATTTCTTCTCTGCCCAAGTCAAAAAAACTCTATAAGTTGTGGAGCTGGTTCTGTGGATAAATGTGTTTACCACTCAAGCACGAGGAGGTTATTTTAGTTTGTTAGAATATAAAAATCCAGTTGTGTGAGGACAGTTCTGAAAGCCCAGTGTTAGGGAAGCAGAGAAAGGATGACCACAAAGATATGCCTATGGTTTCCCTGGGAGATTCAGTGAGATCCAGGTTCATCAAGAAAAACTCAGCATGAGAAATAGGTCAATGAAATACACAAACATTGACAGCAGGCTCACCTTTGCACATGCCACACACAAATCAGTATTCCTACAAGTATGCATATGCATGATACTCACACACACATGCAGAACGAAATTGACAAGATCAGGACCACACTGGAAAGAACCATTGTGGGCAGAATTTCAATTGTTTGAAAAATAAGCTCAAATTCAGACACTACTTCCCTCTCTCATATTAAGGTTTAATGTAAAAGAAGATAGTTCTCAAGATTCAAGTGAAACACAACACATTAACAATGAGTAGTAAATTTTTGAAAGCTGTATTTATTAAGTGAGAAAGTATGAGAACAGGAAGAACCAAAGATGAAAGATGATATAACTGTACACTTGCAGGATGTAGTGGATGAGTATAATTAGGAAATTACAAAAACAAAACTTTGTTAATAATATGAATGGGTGGTACTAATTCACATGAGTTTGCTTAGAATTGAGTATGAGATATGCCTCCATTTATTATCATGAGTATTGTTTGAGGAAAGTTTGTTTTTTTATAACTTTTGTTTTCTGCTGTAATAAGGTAATACAATCCAAACCCAGGGAGGAAAAAAAAAAGTTGCACTTTAAGTTGTTTTCTCAAAAATAAGGTCATCATGGGACACAGACACTCCTCTCAGAAAGATATGCTTCATTTCACACACAATCTGTCCCCCACCCCCAAGGTGAAACATGCTGACCCAGATTCAAATCCATAGAAATCTGTGAATAATTTGCTATGAACTCTGTAAAGTAAAAGAGAGACAAGGCATAAAACTAAAACTGTCAGAGTGAGTTTTACTCTCAGCATATGAACTGTAGCATTTTTTTTTATTTTTGGCTCATTCAGAGTTATGTTGTATATTAATTGATGTATTTCTTATAATTTTCCCATAGACAAGATGGCGAGTGCCACCGATACAGACTCAAAGCACAGAATCTTATATATCTACAGGGCAGCAATTCTAGTAAGTATTAGATATTTTAGGGTGATGACATGAAACCAACTCCGCAGTTCATTCAACTTCATGGTCATGTTGTTTATCTGTTTCTCTGAGCCAGTATTTGACAGAAGCACGTTACCACATAAGAGTTTTGTTGTTTCTTACTCTTCCAGGTCATCCAGTTCACTTTATATGGGCTAAACCATCAAGTGTTGCTGTTGATAATCTCATTGGCACATGGAAGTTTGATAACTCATATCATAGCTCCCCAAGTGTCTGGTTCCGTCACGTTGGTCATCACAAATGTGGGTATAATAACTCAAATCTGCTGGTATTGTCTTTCTATATAAGTCAGAATGCACATCTGTAATCTTGCACAAACCCTTACAGCTCTTAATACTGTGTGTGTAAAGGTGAAGGGACTTCACTCAAAGTATAAAAAGGTATTTGGCTCTCAATTTCACATGAATGGATTTCTAAGAATAACAACAAATTCTGCTACTTCGTCCAAATCCTACTTTCAAAGTGCTCTGAAAAAAATGGATTGAATTTTACCCTTCCATTTTGGAGTACCCTTTCACAAGGTTCTCATTGTGGTATCATACAATTATTATCACAAAAGGTACAGACATTTATTATCAGATATATGAAACATATTAGAGCCCTTTGAAATCTACTATGACCTTATATTTTTAAGTTTATAATGAATATTGACTTTGGCGTTTTAGCATCATACTGTTGTGGAAAATAGCACAAGACATTAAACCTAAGATTGTTCTCACTCCCAGTTGCAAAAGAACAATGCAAATCCTCATAATACAAACTCATACAGAGGCCCCAGGATTTATGATTTACATCACATTCTAAGGTTGTCACTATGAGATGTGATGTGATGAACACATCACAGTTTATGTTCTCCATGCTTCCAAGCTGTTGCATGTGCTTGGTTAGAATTTGTGGGAAATCTGTGGAATGAAATTCTAAGATCGTCATTATGGGATGTGATGTGATCAACACATGACAGTTTATGTCCTCCATGTTTTCAGGCTTTTGCATGTGCTTGATTAGAATGTGGGAAATCCTTGGACTAATGAAATCACTGTAATTTTAATGAAAATTAAAAATATACCCTTAGATACTTTGATGATTACTAGAAAATATCAGGATTTGTAGTAAACACTGCACAACCACATTCTCTCCAACTGCGTCCTTCTTTCTTTTACATTCTCAAATTAATGTATTAATAAGAAAATAAATTCATTAATGATTTTTTTTTGTTTTGTTTTTTTGAGGTAGGATCTCACTGACCCCAGGCTGACCTGGAATTCACTGTAGTCTCAGGGTGGTCTTGAACCCACAGTAACACACCTACCTCTGCCTTCATAGTGTAGGGATTAAAGGCATGCAACTCCATACCTCGCCAAATAAACAAATAAGTAAATAAATAAGTAAATAAATAAATAAATAAATACACAAAAATATTTTCAAGTAGGGCTGGAGAGATTGCTGAACGGTTAAGGCACTTCCCTACAAAGCCTAAAGATCCACGTTTTATTGCCCATTGCCCACATAAATCCAGACTCAGAGGTTAGGGGTTATATCTGGAGTTCACTTGCAAAAGCTGGAGGCACTGGAATCCCATTCTCAATCTCTCTCCCTCCCCTTTCATTCTTCTCTCTCTCTTTCACTCCATTTATCTCAAATGCCTAAATAAAATTATTTTTAATGGTCCAATATACAGCCATATTTTTCAAGTTAGGATGAATGTAAGTTTTTTTCAGACAAAGAAACCAAATATTTGCATTTTCCGAACATGTCTCCTATGTTGTCATCAAATCTTCATCTGCAAATTAAAATTTTAAAACATTAATATTGAAGCACATGATCTACTCACAGAATTACTAAATGACAAATGCAGCAAAGATATTCCAATAACTCCATCCCAACTTTTATTTATATCACTGAAATTCTTATGAACCCAGCAGTTAAAACGTCTCTTTTTAAAAATTTATTTGAGAACGAGAGGAAGAGAGAATATGGGCACTCCAATACTCTAGCCAGTGCAAACAAATTCCAGAAGCATGCCCCACCTTGTGCATTTGTGTTTTGTAGGTACTAGGGAATAGAATCTGGGTACACAGGTATTAAAGGAATGCTAAGCGGTCTCCTCATCCCAGAAGCTAGGTATTAAATAACCTTAAGTTGAATGTCATGCAGCCAACTTTAGGCTCCTATACCTGCAACTAATAACTGGGACTTAACTTCATACCAGCAATAAGTGAGTATAATTATTCAGTTTGATATTTTTGTATGTAGAATATCTGGGGTTTGCTGAATTAGAGACACTGTTTTGGTTTGGGATGAAGTAGTTGAAAATAGTATGACAAAAAGAAGATACTGTTCACTTCAGTAGTACATTTACTAAAGTTGGAATGATACAGATTAGATTAACATGGCCCCTGTTTAGGGATGGCAAACAAATTCTTGAAGTGCTCCTCATTTTATTTATTTGAGACAGAAAGAAAGAGATAATTGGCATCGTAGGGCCTCCATCACTGCAAACAAACTAGAGACATATTTGCCAGCTCATACATCTGGCTTATTTATGTCCTGGGGAATTGAAGCAGGTTCCTTTGTCTTTATAGGCAAATACCTTAACCACTAAGCCATCTTTCCAACTCAAGTGTTCCATAATTTAAATAAAGAATACTTGGGCAACTCAAATAAGTAGAAGAAAAGGTATTGTCTAATCTTGAAAACATATTTCTTCTCAGTCCCAAGGTGGTGTACCTCTCAGTGGATTTTGTCTCGATGAATTCTATGATATTAAAACTTGACTATTATTATAATGAAAGGGAAAGTGAGATGTGTTTCTAGTTTTGTGTAAGTATTCAATTTGATTCTGTGTTGGAGAAAATATGATGTTTTGTATTTTGAGAATGAGTATACATGTATTTTTTTTTTCACAATTTACCCTGCTATAGGGACGTGTTCACATGTGTCTTAAAACCGTGCCATAACTTTACGAAAATAGGTAATTCTCACTTTTTGTTGATACTTTTTGTTTGTTGTTGATGATAATAGAGAAAAAGAGGGAAAATAAGGATATAACAATAAATAGAAATGACTTGTAAAGAATTAGTGGTTCAGGGAACAAGGAGATATGAGAGGAGGGAGAGAAAGGGTGATGGGAGGATGGCAATATCAGGGTATTGTGTATAGGCACAGGAATTGTCTGTAACACATATACAAAAAACTATAGTAGGATTCATGTGTGCACATTTGGTGATTTCCTCTGCCATTTTTTTTCATAGAGAAAGTGCAGAGAATAGATTCTACATCATATATTGAGATAAAATAGATATGCTCAGATCTATTCATCACAAAATTCCAATTGTACATTACAGAATTCCCTTCCTTTTGAAGTACATATATGGGAGAGAAGAAATTACTTTTGTGTTACTTTTCCAAAATGTAGAAAAATGAGATAATCCTGAATGTATGAATCAATCTCCCATTAAATTGCCCTTGCTGGGTTGCATTACCAACATGAAGGGGGTAATGAACAGAAGGTGTGATGTGATGTACTAGTGGAAAATAAACCTTGATCAATTTATTTATTTATTTTTTACAAATTAGGATAGGTTTTGTATTCAGAAATGTCGCTAAAGACCATGCATTTTGACTTCTATCTTATGAAATACAGCAAAATGCCACATTATAAGTGAAGAGACACAGGAAGAGTATGTCAAGCTGAGTGAGAAGAAAATTCCAAGTGAAAATATCCTGGATGTCACCAAGACAGGTGAATCACTCTTGTGCCAGCTAGGGAACACAAAGATTAATGTTTAAAGAAATCTCTGTCATCTTCTGAAAGCCATTTCTCATTCAAAATAGTGGTGATTAAAGATATCTTGGTTATTAGGTGAATGCAGTATCACTTTATCCTCTTGTTGTTGTATTTTACAGACACCTGTCCTAAATGGAGATATTGACTCTGTAAGTAGGAACATGGCCCTCATTACTCTTGAAATGTTCAACTTAAATACCATGTGAAGTCAATTCGAATCAGTAAAACAAAAATTATCCATACAAAAGCATGAAACAAAGAATGTATTAATGCAATATTTTAAATTCCCATAATATTAAATTAGTCCAGGGTAAATACTGAGTTTCGTTAACTGAAGCAAAAATTAATAAATTTAGTAAGAAAATGAAATCTGAAATATGATTGTTAAGCATTTGAATTCTTTTGGGAATGCTGAAATCACACGGACAGCATATCTACAATATCTCAATGAGACTCATTATTGCCATGTGTGGCCTGGATGTGCATCTAATTAGTGTGAGTTTGGGACATCATTATATACATGGGATCTCACACTTCTATCATGACAAGAAAAGTCATCTGAAGTAGTAGATACTGTAAAATATACCAGTATAAATATACTTGATATCCATAAATCAGTGTCCATTTATTTGAGTTGTTATTTGTGAGAATTTATTCATTCATTCATTCTCACCGCTTTCAAGCAACATCCATATGATTTCCTTATACGCTGGCACTGATGATGTTTGCAATATCACCTCACATCCATATAAATAATGATCACTTATAATTCTGCAGGTTATAAGAAGATTCATGGTGCTTCTGCACCAACTGGTTGTCTGGGACCAGAATCAAAAAAAAAAAAAAAAAAAACAGACTTGTAATCATATTTTATTCCTGATTGTATTCTCATCTTTATGAGTATTTCTGATTCTTCACCCACTCTGACATGTACATGTACTTCCCATTGCTTTGAATATGTTTGTCTGTGTGTGTGTGTGTGATCTTTAGTGTTACTACCCTCTCTGTGATTAAATGGCTTGGTTTCGTGCACCTGCCAATGTGTTCTGAATAAAGAAATCTAGTTTTGCCACTTAGATGTACAGGCCCCACCTTAGAGTCTTTGTCAGAATTTGAATATATTTTTCTTTGCCTTCTTGTTTGGGAAATGTCATATTTGTTGGTGGAAAAGTAGGTGATAAAATCAAGTCAGTTTTGAAGTAGAAAAATATGCCGATTTTTGAATAAATAGTATTACCTGTGTTCTGTCACATTTTTCTATGAAAATAAGGAAGTGTGTGCATTATATGACAAAGAGGTTAATACTTAGCATGTTGCTGCATTCAAAAAAGATAACTCTGCCAGATGTGGTGGTGAACTTGAGAAGGCAGAGGTAGGATGATTGCCATGACTTCAAGGCCACCCTGAATTCCAGGTTAGACTGGGCTAAAGGGAGACCCTACCTCAAAAAAAAACAAACAAACAAAAAAACAAAAAAAAAAAAAAAAAAAAAAACACCTCAAAGCTGGATGTGGTTTGCATGTCTCCAATCCCAGCACTTGGGAGGTAGAGACAGGAGATCATCATGAGTTCAAGGACAGTATTGCCTACATAGTGAATTCCAGGTCAGCTTGGGCTAGAGGTAATCAACCTCCAAAATCCAATCAAAAACAAAACTAAAGATAACTCGCCAAGGACGGTTGATTTCTTACTTCATATTTCACATATATTTAATTGATTTTCAAAAGCAGAATGGAAAACGTTCTTGAGATGTAAACAGAAGTGTCCAATATCTTCCCACCCATCATAAAATTAAGTATGTAGACATCTACATTGGTTTCTTCACATATCATGGTTATACAGAATTTTTTAAAGATTAAAATCACATTCAGTAAAAATCTTAAGACACAATGAACAATGCAGTTAAAAACGTTTTAAAGTTGATTTATGAAAACTGCTATTTTATACCCAACATAAAAATTTACCAAACAAGAATTAGGCCCAGATAATTTTTTTTAATGAAGTGTTTATTGAAGAAATAAACATTCTTTTTTAAAAAATATTTTTATTTATTAATTTGAGAGTGATAGACAGAGAGAGAAAGAGGGAGAGAGAGAGAGAGAGAATGGGCACACCAGGGTCCCCAGCCACTGAAAACTAACCCCAGATGTGTGAGTCCCCTCATACACCTGGCTAATGTGGGTCCTGGTGAATTGAGCCTTGAACCTGGGTCCGTAGGCTGCACAGACAATTTCTTAACCACTAAGCCATTGCTCCAACCTCAAATAAACATTCTTAAAAGTGTAGAAACCCATTAGATTCCATATTGTTCATGGGCTGCAAAGAAAGAAAAGGTAACTGTATGCATGTGTGTAAAAACCATGTGGCTCCACACATCCCAGTTTTCCCACTGCTAAGGTGCTGACAGAGGAGAAATTACTGGGCTCAATAGACAGCCCGTCTATCTAGTATAATTCACTGTCACTAAAAGTAAACAAAACCCTATATTGCTGCTGAAAACACCACTAGTTTGCTCTATTGCATTTATATACACGAGGAAACAGTGCATGTATGCCAACCCACACAACAGGACACACAAATAAAAGTTCCATATAACAAGCTTCCCTAGCTCTCCTAGCCAATGCTTCTGAAAAAGCTGGCAATGGACACAAATACAGTAGCTAGACAGACAAATAGATCAGTGCAGAAATTAACAAATGGTCCTAAATGTCAAGCCAAGCTTTATTCTCTTATAACATGCTCAAAACAAAAGAATGTCTAACCATGAAAATAAGGAGACACAAATAAATGATATAATAAGAACTTCATTGTGATAAACATTGTGAAAACATGAGATCTTTATTAATATACAGAGCCACATACCAAACGGTTAGTCTTATAAGAACAAAGATTTAATGAACACTATCAATAAATGCAAATGTCTTAAAATAGGTTATTAATGATAAGAATGAGGAAACTGTAGAGACTTTTTTAAAGTTAACAAGATTGAACTAGCTAAAGAAAATCCTTTTTTGAAACAAAAACAAGAAAATGTTTTCTTCACTGCTGAAACATAGAAAATTATTTCAAAAGAACATAATTTTGGGCTAGAGAGATGACTTAGTGGTTAAGGTGCTTCCTTGCAAGGCCTAGGGACACATGTTTGAATATCCAGATTTGATGACACCAGATGCAGAGTAACGCAAGCACAAAACGTTGATCATGTGCCACGAAGGGGTGCTCGTCCCTAAAGTTTGTTCACACTGACTGAAATCCCTCAGACACTCATTCACCCATTCCCTCCTTCTCAGACACTCTTTGTGCCTATTTCTATCCCTCCCTCAAAAAAAGAACATATTTTCATAATTCACTCTAAAACATCAAAAAGATATAAACTGTGTAATAACCTTTAAATAAACAAGTTCACCATTATTATGACACAATCATAAGCAATAAGAACTATGACAAAGACATTTGTATGTCAATAACTTTGATGAACATAAATGAATACAGAGTAAAACTCCTTGAATATCTTTAGCTGACTCAGAGTAGTAAGTGGAGTTTTTGATTCAGTCAAAAATAGCCTTAGTAGATTTGAAGAGCAAGTGAATGATTGCCATTCATTTAGAAATGGACTTAGTAGTGTCTGAACAGTAAGTGTTGGAGGTACCTGATGCACTTAATTGCCTTAACAAAAATCTTCAAATGCAAGTGTAGAAAGTACCCTCTTTGAGAAATAGACTTTGTAATTTCAGATATACAAGTGTAGAAATATTCCCGCTGAGAATTAAATATTTGTCTCTCTTTCTTTTTTTACGCAAGCTCAAAAGACTGGACGTTGTATAAGAGATAGCAAGCAAGAGAGAGAGATGGACAGAGAGAGAGAGAGGGAGAGAGAGACAGAGAAAATTGGCACACCAGGGTCTTAGCCAAGGTAATTGGCTACAGTATGACATGTGCCCCTTTGTAGGTATGAGCTCATGCATCACCTTGTGTGCCTGGCTTTTGTGGGACCTTAGAGAACCAAACGTTTTCTTAGGCTTTACAGGCAAACATCTCAACTGCTAAGCCATCGATTCAGTCTCAGAATTAGATTCATTTAGCCTCAACCAGCAAGCGCATACATAGTCTTCATTGAAAATGTGCAAGGTTCCTGTGAACAGAACATGAGAAAATTGTGGGATACACTTAAACGTCCTAATATCGGAATCATTGGAATACCAGGAGAAGAATTTCCCAGACAAAAGGCATGGAGAACTTACTTAACACAATAATTGAAGAAAACTTCCCCCGTCTCTTAAAAGAAAGGACCATCAAGATTGAAGAAGCAAACAGAACCCCTAACCGAATAGACCAAAGGAGAAACTCCGCAAGACATATTATCATTAAGACTCTAAACATTGACACCAAGGAAAAAATCCTAAAAGCAGCTAGGGAAAAACAGCACACCACTTTCAAAGGAAACCCCATCAGAATTACTTCAGACTTCTCAAAGGAAACCTTGAAAGCTAGAAGGGCCTGGAATAAAACTCTCCGAACGTTAAGAAACTATGGCTTCCAAGCCAAACTACTCTACACGGCAAAAGTCTCCCTTATAATAGATGGTGAAAGGAAAACTTTCCATGACAAAACTCACCTTTACAATTATATGAACACAAAACCAAACCTACAGAAAGTACTCCTGGAGATTCTTCACCACCACAACATGGCAGGGATCAATCAAATCTCACAGTCATCACCCTAAATATTAATGGCCTTAATTCACCCATCAAGAGACACAAGCTAACAGGGTGGATCAAAAAATTAGACCCCTCAATCTGCTGCCTTCAAGAAACCCACCTTACCACTAAACACAGAAACCACCTCAGGGCAAAAGGGTGGAAAACAACATTCCAAGCAAATGGGGATATGAAACAAGCAGGTGTAGCTATATTAATATCAGATAAAATTGACTTCAAACGAAAAACAATCAAAAAAAGAAAAAGAAGGCTACTTCATACTTATCAAGGGAACAATCCATCAGGAGGATATTACAATCATAAATCTGTATGCACCAAACACAGGGGCACCACAGCTCATAAAACAAAACCTACTTGACAATAAAACAGAAATAACCACCAACACCATCATAGCTGGGGACTTTAACACACTATTATCAGTAATAGACAGATCATCCAAACCGAAGCTCAACAGGGAAGTAAGAGAGCTCAGCAAAACCATAGAGCACATAGACCTAACAGACATATGCAGAACTTTCCATCCCAAATCCACAGACTACATATTCTTCTCAGCAGTCCATGTAACATTCTCTAAAATAGACCATATACTGGGTCACAAAGACAGCCTCCACATATTTAGGAAAATCGACATAATTCCCTGCATGATGTCAGATCATAATGCTATATTCCTAGAAATCAACAACAACAAAAAAACCAACAAGAACCTGAACGACAACTGGAAACGGTATAGGTCACTCTTAAACAATAAATGGATAGTGGATGAAATAAAAAATGAAATTCCAAAATTCCTGGAATTGAATGACAATGAGAACACATCAAACCAAACCTTATGGGACAAAATTAAGGCAGTCCTCAGGGGAAAATTCATAGTACTCAATGCCTTCATAAAAAGGACAGAAAGGTCCCAAATCAATAGCCTAACCATCCACCTAAAGGCATTGGGAAAACAAGAAAAATCCAACCCAAAGTGCTCCAGAAGGAAAGAAATAATTAAAATCAGAGCAGAAATTAATGAATTGGAAACCAAGGAAACAATTAAGGCAGTTGACAAATCAAGCAGCTGGTTCTTTGAAAAAATAAACAAGATTGACAAACCTCTGGCCAACTTGATCAAGCAAAAAAAAGGAGAGACTCCAAATTAACAAAATTCAAAATGAAAAAGGAGAGATCACAACAGACATCAGTGAAATCAGCAAAATCATCAGGACTTATTTCAAAATCCTGTACTCCACAAAACTGGAAAATGTGGAGGAGATGGATAAATTCCTGGGTGCATATCATCTCCCAAAGCGAAAATCAGAAAAGATCAACCACCTCAATGAACCCATCACACTCATGGAGATTGAAAAAGTAATAAAAAACCTCCCCAAAAAGAAGAGTCCCAGACCAGATGGATTCCCAGCTGAATTTTATAAAACCTTCATGGAAGAACTCAAACCAATCTTCCTAAAATTGTGCAACACAATTGAAGAACAGGGAAAACTACCCAACTCCTCCTATGAAGCTAGTATCACCCTAATCCCAAAACCAGGCAGAGATGCCACAGGAAAATAAAAATACCAGCCTATTTCCCTAATGAACATAGATGCAAACATCCTGAACATAATACTCGCAAACCAAATCCAACAACACATCAAAAGCATTATCCACCTTGACCAAGTAAGATTTATCCCAGGAACACAAGGGTGGTTCAACATACGAAAATCTGTCAATGTAATACACCACATAAACAAGCTTAAACACAAAAACCACATGATCATTTTGAAAGATGCAGAAAAGGCATTTGACAAGATACAACATCACTTCATGATCAAAACATTGGAGAGAGTCGGCATGGCCGGTTCACATCTTAATATAATAAAGGCAATATACAAAGCTCCAAAGGCCCAAATAATACTTAATGGAGAGAGACTGGAGGAATTCCCATTGAAATCAGGAACAAGACAGGGATGTCCTCTCTCACCTCTGCTTTTCAATATAGTTCTGGAAGTCCTAGCACAAGCAATAAGGCAGGAGAAGGAAATAAAAGGGATACAATTTGGAAAGGAAGAAGTTAAGCTACCTCTATTCACCGATGACATGATTGTGTATGTAATAGACCCAGGAGACTCCATCCCCAAACTCCTGAAGGTGATTAACTCCTATGGCAAAGTAGCAGGATACAAAATCAATGCACAAAAATCGGTAGCATTTCTCTATGCAAATGACAAAGACACAGAAAAAGAAATAAAGGACATATTCCCATTTTCAATAGCAACATAAAAAATAAAATAACTTGGTATAATGTTAACCAAGGAAGTAAAAGATCTATACAACGAAAATATAAAATCTTTCAAAAAAGAAATGGAGGAGGACTTGAAAAGATGGAAAGACCTCTCATGCTCCTGGATAGGCAGCATTAACATTGTGAAGATAACAATCCTACCAAAGGCAATGTATAGATTTAACGCAATTCCAATTAAAGTCCCTACAGTGTTCTTCACAGAGATAGAAAAAATGATCTCAAATTTCTTATGGAAAGGCAGAAGGCCTCGCATATCCAAACATATCCTCAGCAAAAGAAATACCTCTGGTGGCATCACCATACCTGATATAATGCTATATTACAAAGCCATAGTAATAAAAACAGCATGGTACTGGCATAAAATCTGGAGTGTAGACCAACGGAATAGACTTGAGGACCCGGATTTTGGGCCAAGCAACTATAGCTACTTGATATTCGACAAAGGCCCAAACAATATAGACTGGAAAAAAGATAGCATCTTCAACAAATGGTGCTGGACAAACTGGATAACCACATGCAGGAAACTAAAACTTGATCCACACATTTCACCATGCACAACACTCAAATCCAAATTGATCAAAGACCTCAACATAAGACCAGAAACTCGAAAACTACTGGAAGAAAATTTAGGAAGTACATTCCATGATATAGGAATGGAAAAAGACTTCCTGAACAAAACCTTAGTGGCTCAAGTTCTTAAACAGTCACTCAACCATTGTGATCATATGAAGCTGAAGAGTTCTTTACAGACAAGCATATAATAAGCAAAGCCAATAGAATACTCACAGAATGGGAGAAAATATTTGCAGGTTATCCAACTGATAGAGGCCTTATATCTAGAATTTACAAAGAATTCAAAAGTCTAAACAATAAGAAGACAAAAACCCCACTCACAAAATGGGGCACAGTGTTAAACAGGCAATTCACAGAGGAAGAGATACAAATGGCAAACACAATTGAAAAATGTTCATCATCCCTAATCATCAGAGAAACGCAAATTAAAACAACTATGAGATCCCACCTTACCCCAATAAGGATAGCCAACATCAAAAGGTCAAATGAAATTAAATGCTGGCGAGGATGTGGAGAAGCAGGGACACTCATTCACTGTTGGTGGGAATGCAGGATGGTGCAACCACTTTGGAAAGCAATATGGAGACTCCTGAAAAAGCTGACTATAGAAATACCAACAGATCCAGTTATACCATTACTGGGCATCTACCCTAAAACCTTCAAACCAAAAGCCAGAGAGATTTGCTCAACCATGTTTATAGCAGCTCAATTCATAATAGCTAAAAGCTGGAATCAACCCAGATGTCCATCATTAGAAGAATGGATAACAATGATGTGGTATATCTACACAATGGAATTCTATACAGCAGTAAGAAAAAATGGCATAAAGAAATTTGAGGAAAAATGGTTGAACCTGGAACAGATCATTCTCAGCGAACTTACCCAATCTCAGAAAAAAAATTGACACATAGTCTCACTCATCTACAACACCTACCCTGAATCGACCCAAAGTACATTACATACCCAGCAAGCACCTCATGGACTAGGCAATAGGATGGATGGGAGGGCGGGGAGGGAATCAAATGGTGGAAAACAGTAATCTGGACCCAAATGGTAATGGTACCATAAAATTCTACTTCTTAAAGACAGACTAAATGGCTGAAGCTTCACTAGACCCTTACAAGAAACACCTGAACCACAAGACACTGGAGAGGGTTGGATCAAAACTGACCTAAATCTCCTACATCTCCCCTCCCTCCCTTTCCCCCTCTCCCCTCTCTCTCTCTCCCATCTAACTCTTGTATATTAGTTATGTTCTTCCTCAATTTCTTAGTGGACACTGACCTGAAACCCCCACTTCCAGCTTGGGCCTACCATCCACAATGAGCTTTTGATCAGAGAAACCTACAAGGTTTCCCAAAACAATGACAGACTTCTGTCAGAGTACTTGATGACCCACCACAGGCCAGTGGTAAGATCCTATTGCTGAAGACACCATACGCAGCTGACCTGTAAAATGGAAGGACATGGCTGGAAGCTAGGAGAAAGTCAGTCCACAGACAGTCAGCGTGTCTAGTGCCAGAAGATGCTACGTAGGCCACTGGGGGAAATGACCAAGATCTGTCCAAGCAAAACATTGTTTAACCTAATTAGCAACAAATAACCGGATGTGATGCCCACAGAAATGCAATAGGGGTACACAGCCATGGTGAGGAATCATTTGCTCTTGATTTGGCTAACTGATCCACTCAGTGGTACTAGACCCATAGCTGGAGCTGGGAAACAAGTCAGAACTATATCCAAACACAAGCCCACTCTACAATATCAAGCTACCATCAATCATGGGGTATAAGAGTGCCTACACCTATCATACTGTCTATCATAAAAGTAAGGGTTATCTCAATTTTCCGGGTGCTAACTTACTCACTGTTGGAGAATCTGCTTCTCTTTTCCAGATAGATGCAGATACTAAGAAGAGAGCTGCCCCAACATACCTCAAAAGGGGCCCAACTGAAACTAAGGACAACTGGCAAAATAAGCAAGGGTGATGTTTTCCTGTGAACCGGATACCAGCACAAAGGGGAAGGAGACTCAACACAGAGAAAAATCAACTCCTACCAAATCAGAGAGGCACAGACTCAGAGGCCCCCAACACCTCAGCAGTGAAGCAGACCAAAAATGAACCCAACATGGCTCAGGGAAATTTTGTGGAAGAGGGGGCAGAAAATATTTCAGAGTCACATGTTGGGTCATGATTTGCAGAGACATTTATCATACCAATAACTGAGGGCTAACTCCACAATGCACGACGCACTTTCATTAACAAGGAGGGTGTAATGGGAGGGGGTAGATCACAGATGAGCCTAAATAATGGTACCAAACTGCCTGTATTTACTGAAAAGAAAACTAATAAATTAAATTAAAAAAAAGTAAAGTGTACTCAGTGCTGTGACCATGTACCTGACAAGAAGCAGCTTAAGGAAGGAAAGGGAGTGTCTTCACTTACAGTTCCAGGGGTAGAGGAGCTAGTGTCAGAGAAGGCATGGAGACAGGAGAGGGAAGCCAACTTGTTTCCAAGCAAGTAGAGAGCAAACAGGAAGTGGGGCAGGGATATGAAACCTGTAAGCCTCAAAGAAACTCTTACAGCTGAGCAGTCTATGCATGCTTCCATCCCACTTGGACACTGTAGTATGTAGGGAGGAAAGAATGTTGAAGCACCCTAATTTCCTAAATATATGGTACATGGTAAGGGTGGGGAATGAGTAACTTACTATATAGCAGATTGCAGACATAATAACGTACAAAATAATTAACTTGATTTTTGTGTTTGCTTTTTAAAAACAAAATTAATTTTTTTATTAACAACTTTCATGTTTGTAAATAAAAATACCCCATGGTAATACCCTCCCTCCCCCACTTACCCCTTTGAAACTCCACTCTCCATCATACCCTCTCCTCATCTCAATCAGTCTCTCTTTTACTTTTGATGTCTTGATCTTTTCCTCCTCTTATGATGGTCTTATGCAGGTAGTGTCAAGCACTGTGAGGCTGTAGATACCCAGGCCATTTTATTTCTGGAGGGAGCATGTTGTAATTAAATTAAATTTCAAAAATATTTTATTTACTTCTTTTGAGAATGGGAAAGATAGATAAATAGATAGGCATATATGTAGATAGATGGGGGGGGGGGAGAGAATGGGCCACTAGGGCTCCTAACCACTGCAAATGAACTCCAGACCCATGCTTCACATTGTGCATCTGGCTTTATAGAAATGAAAACTTTATAAAATTAAATTCAATCCTTAAAAAATGGGCTGGAGAACTTGCCTGATGGCTACGATACTTGCTGGCAAAGCCAGTGGACCCAGGTTCAATTCCCCAGGACCCATATAAGCCAGATTCACATGGCACATGCACCTGGAGTTTGTGTACAGTAGCTGGATGCTCAGGCATGCCCATTCTGTCTCTCTGTCTCTCTCTTTCTCTGTCTCAAATAAATAAGCATCAAATCTTCGTAGTTTTACCATTAAAATGCAAGTCACCTATCCACTGTTCTATATAGCTCATAGCAGGAACTATTTTACAAACTTGGAAATAATGACACCATACACACAGTGACAGAGATCACTTGGCCTCATGTATTTTTCACCCGAGAAATTTCTTGTCAGTTAATTGAATGAATCATGTTGTGCAAAAAAGCCTCATATTTTGCATTAGAGGTCTTGGGGTTGTGTTGTAGATCTTCTTGTTAAGCTGTCATCCACAGTAAGTTCATGCTTATGAGGACCTTGAGCTAAGTCATCTATACAGTGCTCTTGCTAAGACAAACCCTTCCACCAAATTGCAGAATCTTCCTGGATAGCTAATGGCCATAAAAATGAAGTTAGCTGCAGAGTTTAGAGCAAATTTATAGATGTCATAAAAGTCTATAGCCCTTTCCTTAAATAGCAAGATATATATATATTTCTCTTTTAATACTTTATTCATAAGAAATTAACTACTTCTTGAATAGTAATTTGAATTCCTTGAATAGAAAAACTAAATGTAATGTCTTTTCCTGCAATATGTCATTTGATAGAAAGACAATAATGTTTAAGGCCTTCATACATTTAATGGATAATGGAGATTAGAACTTTTTAAAAATGATGAAATTTGTCCTTGAATAAAAGGACATTGCAGTCAAATCACTATTCAATGTGTTTGTCTTGTGTGAACTTCCCAAGCTATTTCTTTAAGAATCATTGACTGTTTGCCACCTCAGTAGGAATTCATAGAACTATATCTGAGAAAGAATTTTATTGTAGAAAGATAAATGATAAGTGTGGTGGTTTGATTCAGGTGTCCCCCATAAACTTAGGTGTTCTGAATGCTAGGTTCCCAGCTGATGGGGACTTGGGAATTAAAGTCTCCTGGAGGCAGTGTATAGTTTTGGGGGTGGGCTTATGTGTGTTATAGCTACTTTTCCCTTGTCAGTATTTCGTACAGTCTCCTGATGCTATGGGCGTGCTCCTATGCTTATGTTGACCAAGCAGTGATATCTACCCTCTGCTCATGCCTTCGTTTCTTCCTGCCATCATGGACCTTCCCCCTTGAGCCTGTAAGCCAAAATAAAACTCTTTTTTCCATCCATTGCGAACCTGACTGCAGCAGCAAAGTGGTACCGAGGAGTGGGATTGCTGCTAGACACCTGACTGTGTGTCTTTGGCCTTTTGGAGCTGAATTTCAAGAGGAATGTGGAAGGATTTGAAACCTTGGCCTAAGAGACGCCTTGCAGTGCTGTAAGTACAGCTTGATGGCCTACTCTGGCCAGAACTGAAAACCTGAACACAGTAAGAACTGTGGACCGTGAGGTTTAGCATATTATGAGGGTGAGAAAGAGCTTTGCCTGAACTGTGCTACAAACAGTTTGTGTGAGAAGCTTGCTGTTATCCCCATGTCCTGAGAAGTTGTGCAGGGTTGCTTTGCATAGAAATAAACTGGTGTGAGCAGAGGGATATGGCACAGAAAGAAAAATCTTTGGGTGAACTGTTGCCCATTCAGCTGCCATTGAGAGATTACAGCCTTTGAGATTGGGCTAGCTGACCTGCACTGGGGCAACAAGAAGAATGTGGACTCTTTAGAAGGGGCCTGAGTGCTCAAAGAGTGTCCTGTTCTTCAAAGTCTGCTTTATTCCCCCCTGGATTAACAAACTGGCACCCTCCCTGGTATTGTGGAGTATAACAAAGGCAGCAAAGAGAGGGCCATTGAGATTTAACATGATCTTGTGTTTTAGAAATATCCATGGGCAGTGTTGCCTGCATGGAGACCCAGTGGAGATGCCGGGACCACGAGATGGCTGCTAATGGAAGCTTCCCACCACAATGAAGTTTCCCAGGACTGTAAGTAGCCTAGCTGGAGGGGTGGAATTTGAATGCCAGAGACTTGTTGCTGGTGGGAATTATTGTATTTGTGCCGGGCTCTGCTGGTGGGCAGGTAGTGCTGAGGAGGGACCCGGCCTGATGGTTCCTCCCAAGGGGTTGAGGAAGAGGGTGGATGTCAGACGACCCAGAATCTCTGCTAGTCACTGGAGAAAAACCACACTGAGTCGGGAGTCTTGTGGAAGCAGGAACTCACAGGAACTCGCTTTGTTGTTGTAAGCAGTTGCCTACATAATGTTGGGGATGAAGGTGGGGATTTTAGGATGGGGGGAGGGCAGAGAGGTAAGGGCCAATAGTAAACTGTGACTATTGAAATGATAATTCAAACTTCTATGTGGAGGTGGGAGGCAAGAAGCCATTAGGCATCTTGCTGAGTCGTAGCTGGCCAGAGACAGCTCACCAAACTTTAGCTAGGCTCAGGAAGTTCTCCTCACGCCTGAGCCTTTCAGGGCCCAACATCTCCCCCTTTTGTTTTTGTAAGAGCATTAGTCACCATGGCCCCTGTCTTAGGTTGTCCCCCTCTGGAGATCTTACCTGTCATTGGGAACCAGGTGTTTAGCTCAGAGCATTAGTCACCATGGCCCGTCTTAGGTTGTCCCCCTCTGGAGATCTTATCTGTCATTGGGAACCAGGTGTTTAGCTTGCTGAGAAGCCACTCCATGGCCAGTTTTAGGTTGTCCCCCTCTGGGGATCTTACCCATCATCGGTCACATGGAGGGCAGGGGAGGTGGCAGTGGGTCATCTGAGGAACTTAATTCCTGAGTTGCCAGCCTGTGATAATGTATCCACCTGATGAAGTTTTATTTCCTCCAGCTGCTGGTGAATAAATTGTGTAATTTTGTTAATTACACAATGCCCAACAGTGAGGAGAAGAAGGAGGGGATGGACGGGCCTAAGATAAGGGAGTAGGTAGGGTAAGAAGCCATGTAAGCCTGTCCACAGTGGGCTGTCCTGAGGGTCCCGACGCCTCCTCTCCAAGTCTTCCTGGAGCCTCTTAATTTGTCCTGGACGATTCTTGATTTACTGGTGTAAAAGCAGCATTTTTCCTGTAAAAACAAGCAAATGCCTCCCTTTTCAGCCGTTAATGGGTCTAGTCCCCTCCTGTTTTGTAGGACTACCTCAGCCAGGGAATCTAGCTTCCAGAAATGATATCTACATCTGGGATTAAGGTGGCTGGGGCACAAAGGCCCATCCAGTTGGGCAGAAAGTCATAGGCCATTCCGCCTCTGCAAACATAAACCGTTCCAGAAGGCAGGCAGCGTTGAGCATTGGGCTCAGTGTGTTAAATGTACAGAAGGAAGGATGAATATACCCCACATCTATACTGGAATTATTAGGGGAAGGCGGGGCCCAAATGCCCAGAGGAAACCTTGGGAAAAGCTGGATGGGGATGGGGAAGGTGGCTGAGCAGTGTTTTTAAGGACATATGGGCAACTGTACTGCAAGCAGCCAGGGAAGCTCAGATATTTTAGGTCTCTCGCTGGTACCCAAATGGGTCTTTTTCTTTTTATAAAGCTTTCCCATGGACAAAAATTTCATGAGCTTTACATTAAGTTTTTATCAAAAAACTCCTTTCTGTTACAGAGCTTTTGTACTTTAATCACTTCTCAGTACAAAAGATTATCTCAAGGTTGGGAAGCAAATAAACCCTTTGATCATAGCAATACACATATAAATCTTAAGGAATGGCCAGCTCTTATTAAACACCGAATGTGTATAATCTTGCTTACATGTAGATGCTAAAGTCTTGTGAAATGGCCCAGAGCTATGGATACAAGGCCAGCCAAATGGCTCCAGACAATTACACAGAATGAGCAAAAGAGAAACACCTATCCAAGAAGTGAGAGAATTCCATCCAGGCAAGGCAGAGTTAAAAGCAGATATTAAGTCATCAGCACCTTTAGCTGCATCAAAAATAAGATGATTATTTTGCAAAGACAAAATCTCTGAATGTAACTGAATCAGATCCAAGGAAATATTATTATGATGTCATATGTCTCTTAAATATATTTTCCCAATGCTGTTGACTGTCATTATACTTTTTTAGAAGTAACACAAACCCATTGAAAATCTACATGACACTCCAAATGAGTTCTAACTTTTAACCCTAGTGTATAGAGCATCTAACAGGTGAAACTGTATCTAGGGTAAGGATTGAGCCCAAGATCTCAAAGAGAGGCCCAGTTTGAACTTTCTCAGGAGCTACTTTAAAGCTGAGTGTGAAGGTTAGACATTAAAAGTACAAGCCTAAAGCCAAATGTTTTTTTTTTTTTTTTATCTTGAGGGAGGACTCATTTAAACCCTCTCCCTCCTGTGAGGAGCGGGTCTGGTTCTCTCCAGGCCCCAGTCAATATGTCTCTCCATCTTACTCAGATAGAACTGTAGGTAACAGATGAGGACCAATGTTTTTGAAAAGGGGATAATTGTTTATCTTTTTTAGAAAAAATTAAAATATTTAGGGCAAATAATGCCTTTTTTAGTTGCTCGTGTGGGAGTAAGGATTCCCCCTTTTGTTTTTGTAATTGCGACTTGAGAGTTTGATTATATCTTTTAACAATAGCTTGGTCCCGGGGTTTGTATGGGATGTCTGTGGAATGTGAGATTTTCCAGGTCTGGAGAAAATCTATAAAGGCCTTGCTTGCAAAGCAGGGGTCATTATCTGTTTTAATTTGATCAGACAGCCCGAGAGTGGCAAAACATTGAAGCATATGACTAACTGCATGTTTAGACTTTTTCCCCAGCATGTGCTGATGCCCAGTAGGTGTGGGAAAAGGTACTGACTGAAAGAAAAATATCAGTGAGCCCAGTCACCACTAGAGGGCGGACTTGTCCCCACCTGGGTCATTCCAAGGGAGCCACGTGGCAGTCTCCCAGGAGGTGGACTGCCTGCCAACTCCCAGCAGGCACAAGCTGCCAGCAGGGGGGTCATCTATTTAAATTACCATATTTTGTCCTTGGCTCCCAATAGATTTATAACTGTCACACATTATATATAAATTGTATCCAGTTTAATTTTAAAGATCCCCACAGTCTTGACCAGTTTAAGATATTAAGACCTGTAAAATCAAACAAGTTAAACACTTCTAACATATAAAGGCACAGAGTAAACATTTTTAACTGGTATAAGGCATAGCAAGGAGAGACTAAAACAATGTAAATTGAACCATTATAACCTAAAATTAGTCTCAGTGCCTGTAGTTTTAACTTGTTTGAGGTTTTTTTTTTTTTTTTAGCTTAAAATCTTAAATCTCAGCTGGGCGTGGTGGTGTACACCATTAATCCCAGCACTTGGGAGGTGGGTGTAGGAGGATTATCATAAGTTTTAGGCCACCCTGAGGCTCCATAGGGAATTCCAGGTCAGCTTGGGCTAGAGTGAAACCCTACCTTGAAAAACCAAAACAAACAAACCAAAAAACCAAATCTTAAATCTCTCAGTCCAATATCTCTAGCCATGCACATCAGTCCATTACAAATTTAACCTTGATTAAACTCTCTGGGCCTGGGCAGCAGGACACAGCCAGCCCTTATGCCAGTAGCCCAGTTCCAACAAAGTCCCCTGCAGTCTTTCCTTCCCCTTAGAAAGCTCATAAACCAAGCCTCAAAGTTTAATGCTGTCTGCACTTAGCATTCTCAGACTCTCATCAGAATAGCCCATAAAACTTGGCTTACCGGGCTGGAGAGATGGCTTAGCGGTTAAGCGCTTGCCTGTGAAGCCTAAGGACCCCGGTTCGAGGATTGGTTCCCCAGGTCCCACGTTAGCCAGATGCACAAGGGGGCGCACGCGTGTGGAGTTCGTTTGCAGAGGCTGGAAACCCTGGCGTACCCATTCTCCTCTATCTCTCTCTGCCTCTTTCTCTCTCTGTCTGTCACTCTCAAATAAATAAATAAATAAAATAATAAAAAAAAAACTTGGCATACCATTCCAGAAGACACCTTCAGTTGCCAGCACCAAGACCATGCCTATTCCTCCAAAACAAAGGTTCCAAAAGATCAACATCCACATAGTCAGGTTCATCTCAGTCCACTTATCAGGTAGCTTCAGGTTCGCTGAGAAATTTCCACACCAGGCACAGTTATGGAGGAATGGATATTTATTGAAGCTCACAGATCCAGGAGAAGTTCCATAATGGCAGAAAAAGCTGGCCTGCCTTCACAGGCCCAAGCAGAGAGAGAGGGGATGGGGGGGGAGAAGCACAAGCCTTCAGAAATACAAAAGCCACAGATGCAGTTTGCCAGGCCCTGTTCAGAAATATAAAAACCACCGGCAAACTGAAAGCGAAAGGAAACAGAAAGGGAACAAAGAGATGTTGACAAGCAAGCACAGGTTATAGAAGCAAAGTTTAGTGCAGTAAATATGAAGATTGCCTTATAACTAACTCATGAGGTTATGCTCACCCACACGTGTACAGTGATTACCTCCTCAATGCATGCTTCTCAAGGGGCACTAGTCTGCCGGGTTCCCGGAGCCTCACGTTAGGCTCCAGATGCCGGGCTCCTCCAGCAGGCAGGTAGTGCTGTGGAAGGAGCAGGCCCGCTGGTTCCTCCCAAGGGGTTGAGGAAGAGGGTGGAGGTCAGATGACCCAGAATCTCTCCTAGTCACCGGAGAAAAACCACACTGAGTCGGGAGTCTTGTGGAAGCAGGAACTCACAGGAAATCACTTTATTGTTGTAAACAGTTGCCTATATAATGTTGGGGACAAAGGTGGGGATTTTAGGACCTGCGAGGGGGGAGAGGTAAGGTCCAACAGTAAACTGTAACTATTGAAATGATAATTCCAACTCCTATGCGGAGGTGCCAGGCCAGAAGCCATTACACATCTTGCTGAGTCCTAGCTGGCCAGAGACAGCTCGCCAAACTTTAGCTAGGCTCAGGAACTTCCACTAGGCCTCAAGCCTGGGCCTTTCACGACCCAACAGACTTGGAGATTTGTCACTGGCTCAAGTTGTTGGACTTGAAACTACAGAATTTGATGTTTGCCCTGGTTGTTTTAAATCTTGTTTCGGCTGAATGTTTCTTTGCTATGCCAGTGACATCTTTTGCAGTGTAAATGTTTATTCTGTGCTATTATGGGTTTGGGGGAGATTTCTTTTTGGTATTATGACTCAGTTAAAAGACCTTGGATCATGGAGATGTTTGAACATCATTGGGATTGATTAAAACCGACAGGGACTTTTAAAGTTGGAATGAATGCATTGAATTTTAAATCATGTATGGTTATCAGTTTATGGGGGCTGGGGGCGTGTTGCGCCCCTCCCGCCAGCAGGAAGAACAACAACAACAGGATTCTTCTCAAGCACACTTTATTGGGAGCTCCAGACTGAAAGAGAGAAGGACCCTGACCCTACAGAGCCCCAAGCTTATATACTAGTGGTCAGATGATTGTGCAGTGTCGTCTGATTGGCTTAAGTCTCATCAGCTGACTATGCATCACCCAATCGGGATAGGTGAGCAGCCATGTTAGGATAACATCATGTGCTCATGCACAGACAATTAGGATACAAAAGCAGTAAAGAAGCTGACACAGCAAAGCCTGATAAAGCCAGCATGGCTTCCCACAGTAGCTGACACAGCAAAGCCTGATAAAGCCAGCATGGCTTCCCACAGGGGCGGAAATGTGGTGGTTTGATTCAGGTGTCCCCTATAAACTTATGTGTTCTGAATGCTATGTTACCAGATGATAGAGATTTGGGAATTAATGCCTCCAGGAGGGAGTGTATTGTTGGGGGCGGGCTTATGGGCTTTATAGCCAGCGTCCCCCTTGGCTGTGTTTGGCACACTCTCCTGTTGCTATAGTCCACCTTATGTGGGCCAGGGGGGTGATGTCCACCTTCTGCTCATGCCATCTTTTCCCCTGCCATTGTGGACCTATTCCTTGAGCCTTTAAGCCAAAATAAACCTCTTTTTTTTTCCACAAGCCTCTCTTGGTTGGGTGATTTCTACAAGCAATGTGATCCTGACTGCAATAAGCAACATTGAAAAAATTCACCTGTTTCCCAGCCTGATGTCACAGGTCTGAAATCCCAAATTCTTCAGATGTTGAGGCAGGAGGTTTACAAATTTAAGGACAGCCTGGGTCATTTAGTGAAACCTCGTGGTGTTGTTGAATCAGTTGTCCCTCATGAGCTCATGTGATTTTTTAAATTTTTTTTTTTTGTTTTTTTTCAGGTAGGGTCTCACTCTATCCCAGGCCAACTTGGAATTCACTGTGTAGTCTGAGGTTGGCCTCAAACTCAGAGCGATCCTCCTACCTCTGCATCCCACTTACTAGTATTAAAGACATGCACCTCCACACCCAGCTAACTCACGTGATTTTTAATGCTTGATCCCCAGGTGATGCAAATTTGGGAAGTGGAGCCTTGTTGCAGGAGGTGTGTTGCTGGAGGTGGGCTTAGGGGTATTATAGCCAGCTCATCCTTGCTAGAGTTTGACTCACTTGGTTGCTGCTGGTTTCTAACTCTTGTGGCAAAGATGATATCCATCCAGGTTCTGCTCATGCCACACTTTCCTCTGCTATCACGGAGCTTCACCTTGAGACCTTAAGCCAAAAGAAATCTTTTCCACCCCTCTTCTGCTTTTAGTAAGGTGCTTTGTCCTAGCAATGAGATGGTTACTACAGTACCCTATGGCAAAATTTAAGAAGTACATAATAAGGGGGGGGGGGCGATATAACTAAGCAAGAGGGCATTGGCCTAGCATGCACTAGATTCAATTCATACTACCAAGATAAAGTGAGATAAAAAGAGGAGGTAAGAGGGAATGAGGAAATGGAAATAAAATGAAAAATGGAAGGAAAGGGATGGGAGGAGTGAGATAGGAAATCCACCCAGGTGTCCATCACTAGAAGAATGGATAACTAAGATGTGGTATATATACACAATGGAATTCTATACATCAGTAAGAAAAAATGCCACAATGAAATTTGATGAAAAATGGTTGAACCTGAAACAGATCATTCTCAGACAACTTGCCCAATCACACATAGAAAATTGCCACATAGTCTCACTCATCTACAGCACCTAACCTGAGTCTACCCAAGATGCCTTACATACCCAGCAAGCATCTTGAGGACTAGTCAATAGGAGGGGTAGGGAGGGAGGGAAGGGCAACGGAGGGCATGGGGGACACAAATCTAGACCCAAACGGCAATGGTACCATAAAGTTCTACATCCTAAAGGCAGACCAAATGCTTGGACATTCACCAGGCCCTTAGAGGGAACACCTCAACCACAAGGCACTGTAGAGGATATGATGAAGACTTACCTTAATCTTCTACCACCTCTCTCTCTCTCTCTCTCTCTCTCTCTTTCTCTCTCTCTCTCTTCTCTAACTTTTTTATAATAGTTGTCTTTTTCTTCCTTGCCTTAGTGGGCACTGACCTGTGACTCCCAGTACCAGCATATGGCTATCATCCACAATGAGCTTTTGATCAGAGAGACCTACAAGGTTTCCTAAAAGACAGATTTCTGTCAGAGTACTTGATGACCCA
Source organism: Jaculus jaculus (assembly GCF_020740685.1). Classification (NCBI taxonomy): domain Eukaryota; kingdom Metazoa; phylum Chordata; class Mammalia; order Rodentia; family Dipodidae; genus Jaculus; species Jaculus jaculus. Next base: position 27,637 of record NW_025423388.1, read on the forward strand.
CCCAAGGTTAGTGGTAAGACCCTATTGCTGAAGACACTGTATGCGGTTGACACCTAAAATGGAATGACATGACTGGAAGCTGGAAGAGAGTCAGTCCCCAGACAGCGCATCTAGTGCCGGAAGGTGCTACATGGGCGACTGGGGGAAAATGAACAATATCTGCCGAAGCAACTAGTGGTCTAACCTACTTAGCAGCAAATAACCTGTAATGATGCTCACACAAGTGCAGAGTGGCACACAGCCATGGTGGGAAACCAACTGCTCTTGATTTGGCTAACTGATCCCCTCAGTGGTATGAGACCCATAGCTGGAGCTGGGAAACAAGTCAGAACCATATCCAAACATAAGCCCACTCTCCAATATCAAGCTCCCATCAATCATGGGCTACAAGAGGGCCTACACATATTAAATTCTCTATTAAAAAAAAAAAAAGTAGGGCTGGAGAGATGGCTTAGCAGTTAAGCGCTTGCCTGTGAAGCCTAAGGACCCCGGTTCGAGGCTTGGTTCCCCAGGTCCCACGTTAGCCAGATGCACAAGGGGGCGCACGCGTCTGGAGTTCGTTTGCAGAGGCTGGAAGCCCTGGCGTGCCCATTCTCTCTCTCTCTCCCTCTATCTGTCTTTCTCTCTATGTCTGTCGCTCTGAAATAAATAAATAAAAAATGAACAACAACAACAAAAAAAAGTAATCCCATTTGTCTGGTGCTAACTTTACTCTCTGGTGGAGAATCTGCTTCTCTATTTCAGATATATGTAGTTCCTAAGGAGAGAACCAGCCCATCATATCTCAAAAGGGCCCTGGCTGAAACTAAGAAAAGTTGGTGAAATAAGCAAGGGTGATGTTTTCATGTGAAACAGATACCAGCACAAAGGGGAAGGAGACCAACACAGAGAAAAATCAACTCCTAACAAATCAGAGAACCAGAGCCTCAGAGGCCCCCAACAACTCAGCACTGAAGCAGACCAAAAATGAACCCAACATGGCTCAGGGAAATTTTGCGGAAGAGGGGGCGGAAAGAATGTAAGAGCCACATGTTGGGTCATGATATGCAGAGACATTTATCATACCAATAACTGTGAGCTAACTCCACAATGCACAACTCATTTACATCAACAAGGAGGGTCCAATCAGGAGTGGGTAGGTCACGGATGAGCCTAATAATGCTACCAACTTGATTGTATTCACTGAGTTCAAAACTAATTAAATAAATAAATAAATAAATAAATAATAATTAAAAAATAAAACAAAAGCCTTGAAAGATAAAGGAAAAATTATAGTGAAATAAATATGCATCCTTATAAAATAGCTTTCACATAAACTGACTTTATAGCAGTGTTAATGAAATCTTAATTAGCCAAATTACAAAGTAAAATGTAATAATATTTATCTTTTACAGTATTTTAATAAAGATTTCAGATATTTCCATTCTTAATTTTCTAGTAAAACTTTTTTCAAGTATCCTCGCTTTCTAATTTGTGTTAAAATTGACAATAAATTTACTCTGCTGTGACCACATCTGTTTAGTCAGCTTTTCCTTGCTAGGGTGAACACCCATCCAGACAGAATTTATGGGGGGAAGGGTTTATTTCATGTTTACAAAAAATCCAAGGGGACACCATCAGTGACAGAAGAAGCTTGCTCCCTTTCATGGCACCAAGCAAAAAGAAACAGCAACAGCAAGGAAGCAAGCAAGAACTGCCATAGCACAAAGTGTTCTCCACACACTTTTGGGCTGGAATTCAGATCCACCCCTAAACACACCTTAGGGCTTGACATTAAGGTCCATCTCCAGTGACATGTCCCCCTCACTTCTCAGCAAGGATCTGCCTGCTAGGGGCTCAAGCAGGATGTTTAATTTAAAAATGTCTGAGGAGCCGGGTGTGGTGGCGCATGCCTTCAATCTCAGCAATCTGGGGGCAGAGGTAGGAGGATCGCCATGAGTTCAAGGCCACCCTGAGACTCCATAGTGAATTCTAGGTCAGCCTGAGCTAGAGTGAGACCCTACCTCAAAAAACAAAAAGCAAGCAAACAAAAAAAGTCTGTGTCTATGGGGTTGGGGCAGCGGCTCACTGGTTAATGGGACTTGCCTACAAAGGCACCCTGGGTTCAATTCCCCAATACACATGCCAAGCCAGAACCAGAAGGTGGCACATATGTCTGGAATGCATTTGTGGGGGTAAGAGGCCCTGACATGGCAATTCTCTCTCTCTCTCTCTCTGTATCTATCTATCTATCTCTCTCCTCACAAATAAGTGAATATAGTGTTCTCTTAAAGTCATGTGTGTATTGTTTCACTTCTGACATGTTGGCACATGTTGCAAAGGTAGCAGTCTTCATCAGCCTCCAAAACTTTCCTTTGCAAGCACATATACATTTTACCTAAACTATATTTGAGCTAAATGTATTGTGATTGCACGTCAACCTCAACGTAAACAAAAAAACCACCCTAAAATAAACCAAATTTGCAATATTAGCACATAAAAAGAATGACATATGCCAGGAGAATTTCAATAATTTTGAATTTGAAGAAATAACTGTAAGTTAAGTCATTTTATGACAAGATTTTGGGCACATACTATAGAATGAATAAAAATCAAAAGCATTAGGATAAGTAAAACAAAAGCCGACAATGAGAGGTCATGTCCTTGTGTTTGGACACAAATATCTTTAAACACTAAGACATCTTCCCAGTCTGTATCCTGGCTTTGAATTCTCACTGTCGAGTACAACCAAAGATCATGGGCCAGAGAGAACGGTTTTCATAAGAGGACTGAAAAGTGGAAAGAGACAAGCACACTGGAGCAAACCTCAGGTCTTCAGGATGACACAGTGATCATTTCTGTTATTTTTGTTTTTTTGTCTTTGTTCCTGCTTTATAAAAACTATGTATACTAGACATTGTTCACCTGACATATAGAGTATTGAACATGCACAGAGCCAAAAGAGGTTTAGGAATATTTTTAAATGTCATGATTATACCTAGAGCTCTGTATGCTAATTAAAATATAATAAATATTGCTTTTTCAGCTAAAATGTTGCAAGTATATTTGGCAAGGATTTCCAGCCCACTGCAACCAAATATCATGAACAAATAACCAACAAAATCCATGGCCCACACAAAGTGAAAGTGGAGACTGCCAGTTTTGCACTCTTCTCTGTGATGGCAAATGGAGACCTTGCCCACTCAACAAAAGGTCCAACACATTTCAGATGCAGCAGTAGAAAAGGGGAATAATTTAAGCTTGTTCCAGGTCAGCCTGGGCAAGAGTGAGACCCTATGTTGAACAAAACAGCCAGGCACGGTGGCACATACCTTTAATCCCAACACTGGTAGGCAGAGGTAGGAGGATCCTCATGAGTTCAAGGCCACACTGAGACGACATAGTGATTTCCAGGTCATCCTGGCCTAGAGTGAGACCCCATCTCAAAAAGCCAAACCAAACCAAACCACACAAACAAACAAATGAACAAACTATATATATTATATATTATATATGCCACTTCCTATGAAAGGAAGTGTTTTAGGAGTAAGATTATCAGTTTCTGAAGGCACCAGGCATGAATTATTTCACATCCAAATTGTCCTGGTGATGCTGTGAGTGTTATGCCTGTAGGTAGTTAAAACATTCTCTTTAAATTTAAAACGAATAAAATGTGGCTGAGTCAAAAGTTGATCAATGTTAGAACCTTGTATTTCGCAGAATCAGGAAAATGTTGCTTTTTCAGGGAGAGTGTGGTTCCATACAGTGAGACTTCCAGTCAACATTCTGGGTTTTGTCGTTGTTTGGTTGGTTGTTTTGTTTGTTTCGTTTTCTGAGGCTGGGCCTCTGTAGCCCAGTCTGGCTGGGAATTTACTATGTAGTTTCAGGCTGGCCTCAAACTCACACAGTGATCCTCCTGCTTCTGACTCCCAGTTGCTGGGATTAAAAGCATGCACTGCCACACTCAACTTCAACATTCTGAACGAACCTTCCCAGTACCAGTGATTATGATGAGGACACCTCTGTGTGAGACACATAAAAGAGCAGTTTGTTAACTGAAAAATATGCTCTTTGTTCACTAGACCTTAAGAGGATTCCATGACTGTTTGGGACTAGATAGGGGCCACAGAAACATGATATATCTCCAATAAATCAATACATCCTTCATGTTGTAATGCCTGTGAGAAGTTCATGGGTGGAGGAGCCAAGTGAGGCTTTATTTCTTAGGACATTCTGTCTCAGACACAATCACACACAATCTCATTTACTTGTCTGTGCAGGAAACATCACAGAAACCGAAACACCCAGCACAGAGCTATTTCTGAGCAAGATTCCACGAAGAGAAACTGATTAGGACACACAAAGGTAGGGCTGAAATGGACTGCTTCATTTACTCAGTTCTTCTGTTACTTGCCTTCATTTGGGGGTACATTTCCTCTATTGAGACTGGTTTAATTGATTTTAGGATGTGGGGTGCCATAATGAGATGGTTATGGTAATGGACAGTGATTAAGATGTTGAAGATGGGGCTGTAGACATAGTTCACTTGGTAGAGTGCTTGCCTAGTATGTACCAAACTCTGGTTTCCACACCCAGCATTGGACAAAACCTCTCCTGTGGATGTACACCTGTAATCCTAGCGTGAGTGAGTTCAGGTCCAGCCTGGAATATTGAGATACTGTGTAACATAAAGAAAGATGAGGGGATGGAGAGATGTCTCAGTGCTTAAGGGCACTTGGATGCAAAGCTTGGTGGCCTGGGTTTGATTTTCCCAGTACCCATGTAAAGCCAGATACATAAAGGTGGAACATGGGCCTGGCATTCCTTTGCAGTGGCATCAGGCCCTGGCACACCCACCTCATTTATGAGCTCCAGCTCTCTCTCTCTCTCTCTGTCTCTCTCACTCTCTCCTTAAAAAAAAAAAGTATTTTTAAAAGATAGATGAAATTGTCCTCTAGTGAAGTCAAGCATAAATGACCATATGATGCAATCTTGTTTTTGAAATCATAATTATTCTACACAAATGAGCCTTTTCTTCAAAGTTAAAATAACCCTGCTGTGTGATAACTTAGGAGTCTGTTTATAAAATTCTAAGTACTGAGAAAATATTGCTACAAATAATGAGAGATGTAGCACAGCTGCTAATGTTGATTATAACTTAGCTCAGTTTGCTATTAGTATATATTAACTGTACAAAATGGCGGGTTTGGGCTGGAGAGATCAGTCACTGTTTGAGACGCTTGCATGCAAAGCCTAATGACACAGGTTTGATTCCTTAGTACGCATGTAAATCCTTGCAAATAGGTACAAACAAATAAATAAAATGCTTTTTTAAAAATAGCTGGGTTTATAATGACATTTTTTCATATGTGTATATAAATGCTTTGATCCAAATAGCCTGCAGGCACAGTTGGAAGATCACAGTGACAGACCTGGGATTGGGGTGCTTTTCAGTAATGATCATGGAAGGCCTCTGTGCTATGGTGTTACTGTGGATTCATTGTAGATCTGACCTGAATAATATTTTCGAAAACTGACATATATGTACATTTGTGTATTTGTTTATTTGTGTGTGTGCATGTGTGCAATGTGCACATACACCAATGGGTGCACCAAGGTCTCCTGCTGCTGTAATGGTATGATCAGAGCCCAGATTTGGAGGCTCGGCTAGCAAACGTCTTTGACATCTGAGCCACCCCCCAAGGCTCCACGCTGCCTCACACCCACAATTTGACCAAGTAGGTGCTGAGCCCTGAGCTAAGCAGAGAGAATGAAAACTGCTTTTCCAGTTCCCATCCTTCTCCAGGGGTGTGACAGGAAATGGGATCTGTTTCTCAACACTTGCAGGACTGGACCGTGTCAAAATTTACCTGTCAGAAATCAGGGGAGAATTCTGAAAATGTAAACTACACTTTTATCCACATTCCTGAGGAAAGAAATTGTAGGTGAGATTAGGTCAAGCACTCCTCCACATTTGAGCACTTGTTTCTCCTCTAACTGACTATGAGTCACCATGGTGACATGACATGTCAGAGCCCATGGTGACATCAGCAGATTGTTGCTTCCCTACAAAGGTTCTAGAACAGACGTGCTTTGGACCAGGCAGGACATGATTAGTGATCCTCAGAACAAGTAGCGCGGATTTAGTGTAGGACTATGAACACTAAGAGCATCAAAAAGAATGACAAATCCATTGGGAAACCAGTGGTTGGTGAACAGCCAGCTAGAGCAGCCCCATCTGAGGCTTCATGTGATCCAAACGGGGACACCAGAGGAGGTTCAGAAGCTCAGAGTGGCCAAGGCAGGAGTCGAGATCCAAACCTCAGAGAGAACCTCCAAACAGAACCAGACCACCATGCAGCCAGTGAGGAAGGCACCTGCAGCCTCCTGGGGCTTCCCTTTCCCAGAAAACTCTGGGCAGTAGTGGAGAATGAGGCCTTCAAGTCTGTGGGCTGGAGTGAGAAAGGAGACACCGTGAAGATTGAGGGAGAACTTTTTGAAGCAGAGGTCCTTCACCGCAGTGGTGCAGATAAAATTTTTGAAATGGACAGCTTAAAGCGTTTCATCTGTGAACTTAATCTTCATGGGTTCAGGAAGATACGCACAAAGAATTCACCAGTGCACTCTGGAAAGAAGAAAATGATGGTAGAGTATATTTGTGTCAAATTTTCTATGAAAGATTATTCTTTGCCTAGAAAAAATTCTTTTTTTTAGATTCCCACTACCAATGCCATGAACAATGGGCTGTAAGCTTTCCATTTTCTGTGTTAATTAATTTATTTATTGACAACTTCTGTACTTACAGACAATAAACCATATTTCCCTCCCCTCCCCCACTTTCCCCTTCACAATTCTGGTCTCCATCATATCACCTCACTCTATCCATTAGTCTTTCGTTTTTTTCTCAATTTTTATTAACATTTTCCATGATTATAAAAGAATATCCCATGGTAATACCCACCCTCCCCCCTCTTGCCCCTTTGAAATTCCATTCTCCATCATATCCCCTCCCCATCTCAATCAGTCTCTCTTTTATTTTGGTGTCATGATCTTTTCCTCCTCTTATGATGGTCTTATGCAGGTAGTGTCAGGCACTGTGAGGTCATGGGTATCCAGGCCATTTTGTGTCTGGAGGAGCACGTTGTAAGGAGTCCTGCCCTTCCTTTGGCTCTTACATTCTTTCCGCCTCCTCTTCCACATTACACCCTGAGCCTTGGAAGGTGTGATCGAGATGTTATCCAGTACTCCAGTCACTTTTTTCCCCCAGCACTATCATACCTTCTGAGTCGTCCCAAGGTCACTGCCATCTGAAAAGAGAAGATTCTCTACCAAAACTGAGAGTAGCATTAATATAAGGGTATGAATATTAAGATAAGTCCTTACTGGGCAGTTTGATAAATCTTTTCATTTTCAAGGATAACTGAAACTATTCACTGACTGGTAACTGTATAGAGTACAAAGTAGAATGTTTGATATTAAAATGTGTGCCATCCCCTTAGATAGGTGCAGGCTAGGAGGACTCTTGAGGCCAGGTCATGGCCTACATATGGTTCACAACCTTCAGCTGTGAGCATTTTGTTTCTAGTGAGGCCATGCTGAAGGGCAACAGGACCATTGAAAGCAATGGAAATGATTTTCTCCATCACATAATCAGCTGAGTACGATGAGACAGTGTGACAGTCATGCATGCTTTACCTCAGAATGACTAAAAGCTTCCTTTTCCTTTCAGATCTTTCAAAATGCAAACTTTCAGAGGGATAACCCAAGGCTGCTCGAGAACATCTGGAGGAGAGGATGTCAACGCAGCCCTGCTCAGGAAGAGCCATGCTGCAAGAGAAGGAAGCTCGTCTGCCCCCAACGCTCTCCACACCTTCAGAAGAAGAAGCAGGAAAAGACCATTTCCCTGAAGGAAGCCCCCAAGAAACAGGCACCCCAAGGCCAGGGCACCTTCCTTCCAGCTGGTGTCACTGGACGCCCCCTAGCACTATGCCCTCCTGAGGAGCACAGCGTCCCATGTGGAGAATGCTCCCCTGAGGATGGCAACATGGTGTCTCTGGCTGGTGACAGAATGGAAGGGTCTGGGCAGGTGAGCACCAGACCCTCATGGTACCCTGATTGGGGTTCAGTGATATCTTTCTACAACAAGTGTTCCTCCATGCTGAAGGCTGTCTTGGCAGCCATTTCCTTAAGTGATCTGTCTGTTGGGGAGAGAGAGCAGGGCTCCACCAGTGAGTCCTCTGCTGAGGAAGAGCAGGAGGGCTTCCGTCAAAATAAGTGTGTGATCTGTGTGCTATACAAGGACAGTTCTCGTTCATGAGCTCACCGGCCATGTAACACTGCAAAAAGTCCTTGTTCACTAAATACAACCTAGTGTATTCCTATAAAGAAGCACAAACCCCATGGTATTAAATAAAGAATCTCAACTTTTGATTTAGGCTGCTCATTACATCTTGACCCTTTAGTTTCATGCCTTTTTCAGCAGCTTGGGTTTTGGGGAAATGCCATCTCCTCACTGACAGTAAATCAGAATCATCCAGATGGTTTTCTCTGGCATAAACTAAGACACCCTGTGTAACAACAGAGACATTTATTTGTTAACTACTGCAAACCAAGAGAGCACTGGATGGATTTTCACACATTTGATCTTCTCAGAGAACACTGGGGACCTACCAAACAATATTGGGAGAATCTTGGTTTTGGCAATATAGGTCTCCATGCACAAAGTCTAGTCCATGTCCTTAGGGAACCCACGAAAGCAGTGGTCAGACCCAGCAATGCTACTAATGGTCATAGGTACATATCAGATGTGCAGCAGCTGCAGCCAGGCAGCAACAGACAACAGCATGTCTAAATTATCAGAACATAACCATGTTAGGAAAGTGTAAGAGAAAAGCCAAAAAAAAACCTGGAGTTGATCTCTACAGATTGTTTGTTATTAGAGAAAACGGTGAGGGACAGCAGCATTCCCTTGGGATGGAGGATGGAGCACTGAGCCAGGCTAGGGTGCAAGTTTATAAGGAGGATCCTGAGAAAAACTGACTATAACAGGTGCAGTTGATTAGAAAATTGTCGCTGTTTGTGTCCTAGTTCAGAATAGGCTTCTTCAGTCAGGAATGTCTAAGGAGGATACTCAGATGGTCACTGGTCCTTCAAGGCCCTCTAGGCTAAGGGAGTACATGAGTCAGCGAAAGATGCCAAATGTAATGAGGGAAAGTGCCTCTCTTGCCTTCTTGATTGTGCAGAAGCTCTAAGGATAATTACTAACTCTTTAGTTCCCTTTAGTTTTTATGGAAGGCTATTGACCCTTCAGACAGGCTGGTGACTTTTCTTATAATGATAGTGGATGGGGCAGGCCAGGAAAGCCAGGTTGGGTGACCAACTCAAGAGGACAGTAGTCTATGTGCCCAGAGTCCATGTGCTTGTCTTAGGCTCTTCCATTTGCACACACCCAAGCACACACACAGGTCCATGCCCTGGGCAGAGACAGCACTGCCACAAGCTCTCAGATTATCTTCAGAAAACGAGGTCCAGAACGGAGAAGCTAACTACCCCAGGCTTTGGAGTACAACTTAGCAACCCTACACAGGACTTCTGGTGGCCCATCTAACTAAAAACGATTTGAAAAACTGTAACACACACCTGACCATTAGCTCACAGTTAAGTAGAGCCATCACCTAGCCAGAGGAACAACATTCTGGTGGCTCCTCTCTAAGTTTTCTTCACTATATGTGATACAGCCTGACAGAACGGCTGTCACCATTAGGCCACATTTTTCCCTCCTTTGCAGGTCTCCTTCTGGTTAAAGGAAGTGGCTGACATTTCAAAGGACAATGGTCATGTCATGCCCTGAGGAGAGCCTTTCCCCAGCAAAATATCTGCCTTGAGCAAGGCATTATTAACACCATACACTTATGAGGGCTGGAGAGATGGGTTAGAGGTTAAGGCATTTGCCATCAAAGCCAAAGGACCTCCGTTTTATTCCCCAGGACCAACGTAAGCCAGATGCACAAGGGACACATGTGTTTTGAGTTCGTTTACAGTGTCTGGAGGCCTTAGCATGTCCATTCTCTCTCTCTCTCTCTCTCTGCCTCTCTCTCACAAATAAACAATAAAGTTGTTTATTTTTCTTTTAAAAAGATCATACACTATCATGGAGCACACTAGCTCATACTAACTTGTTCAGTGCTCTCAGGAACTGATAACTTTGAGCTGTGTTTCTGTTAAGCCTAATTGTATTTTTCCCTAATCATGAGGTGGAGAAACACCTTACAAAAGTGTTTTTTCTTTTTCTTTCTTCCTTCCTTCCTTCCTTCCTTCCTTTCTTTCTTTCTTTCTTTCTTTCTTTCTTTCTTTCTTTCTTTCTTTCTTTCTTTCTTTCCTTCTTTCTTTCTTTCTCTTTCTTTTTTCTATCAGGCACCCTCCATGCTAGAACTTGCGCTCACACATCTCTCTTAGACTATCTTACCCTATGAATTGATTGTACCACTTGCAATGCTAAAGCCAGGAGGTCCCCAGGCACAAAGTGGGAAGAGTTATGGCAAAGATGCTGCCAAGCTCCAACCAGAATGAATCCCAGCACAGCATGATGCAGGCACGCCGGGCTGCAGCGAGTTGTAAGGCAGGAAAGTGATGACCTGTATAGAAATGGTTGGAGCTTACTCTTGAGCTGCAGTGGCAGGAGGGCCTTTGGAGTGGGACTGAATAATGCTGGCGATTTTTAGCTAACGTCCTCTGCAGATCTTCATTCTCCCTACAATAAACCTCATAATTCATATTTCTCTAAAGAAATATTCCCTAAATTTATGCAAAGCAATGCATATTGTACAAGAGTGCTATAGACTGTGTGCTGTGGTGATCTGCACTTATTACAGGAAAATCCTCTATGCTGAGTGGTGGGGTGACCAGCAGTGACTGCAGGACCAAAGCAATGTGAACTGCAGGGAATACTGTAAAGCAGGGAATGTGTGAAGTGGACTGCCGCGGACTGACTCTCGGGGAGATCAGGACCAAGGGAGAACAAGGGCGAAGGCTCAAGGAGAACTCGGGATTCGGCGAGGAAATGACAGACAGACACACTCTAGGTAGAATATGCTGCTGCAATTTACTGAAGGTTTCATGAAGGTTTTATACAGATTGAACAGGGAAACTTAGCAAGCCAACAAGTGATCTCAGAAATCATTAATCTAAACAATCTTAAGTATTGTTCTATTGTAAGCATACATGTAATGTTGATCAGGCAGGAACTGTACCCATTTTTTAAGAAGGACGCCTTGCATCATTGACCACAGCTTTACATGAATAGAAGCTTGGGGTAAGGGGTGTAAGATGAACAATAGGTTATTTATTTTTTATAAACCGAGCAGAGAGCCATCTCTTTCCACTTATAAGATTATTTATATAATCCTCATATTCATTATAAAAGTGTTTCTATCCAAAAGACCACCAATATTTTAAGGCTGGTTTAATGTTTTCCAGGAATTCTTTTCTTTCTTGTCTAGAGTATAAGCACCAAGGCTTACATGTCTTTGCTAAGCATTTCATAAATGGAAGAGAATGCCATAGCCTCCTTTTGCCTTTATAATTTATTCATCTATTACCGAATTTATCATATCCTCCCTCATAGGGGAGTGGATCTAGGTAGTTCCCAGCTCTGGGAGTCTACTATCAGCCCTTGATCAAGTACTGAACATACCCCCAGGAAGTTTCCTGGTGGGAATGCCTAAGTTTTACAACTCCTTATCTGTAGAACTGTCATGCTTTTAATGAACATTACCGATTAACATTTCTACTTTCACTTTTTCAGGATCAGTATTGTTCTAAAACATCATAAGCTGTTTCTACTCTACACCATCTAAAAACTGTATTAGAGTTAATTTTTTATTCCTAGTAGAGTTATACATTTCCTCCATTGCCCTAATCATAGGAGGGGCGCATTCAATACTCAAATTGTTACTTTGATTGTGTGCATGATTACTAATAAGTGTTGAATTAGCTGTTCTTAGACAAACACCAGAAGAAAGCAGGAAAGAAACAGAGCGCAGAAAACAGCACATTGGTGTCAGCAATTAGGTCGTCGTGACTTCATGGGCAGCAGGAACCTTTACAGTAACCGACTGCCAAGGGGTCACCGGGGGCATCCCTCCGAGGAGTGCTGGCCCTCTGTCCTCAGCTCTCATCCAGTACAGAAGCATCTCTGCTTGCTACACAGGCGAGGTCGCCGTGGACGTACCAGTGGACAATGTTGACTGTGGGATAGGGTGCCCTGCCGTGAGTGCAGGAGGCTGCTGTGGTTTGTAGTGTGTATTGACTGGCTGTGGGGGAGAGAGCATGATTACTGTGGAATGTGGTAGAAGTGAAAACGAGGGAGCGTGGTGTGAGGTGAGTTGGTGAGCAGTGTGTAGGAAGATGACCTTGTAGATTGCGAGGATTAAAAAGCAGTGAGTGATTGAAAGGTTTTCTATAGCCTCTGGGGTAGGGTGACCTACAGAATATGTGAAAAGGGCAGAATAGGCTGTGGAGAATAAGGGGTAACAGTGAAATTGGAAGGAGTGTGCTGCACAAAGTGTGATGGGGTGAGCAACAGTGAATGTGCCAGGAGATAAATGTACAATGTGAGGAGTAATAAATACTGATGTGTGCGGGAGGAGGCTCCCACATACTGTGAGGTGGCATGACAAGCAGTGATTGAAGTATAAGGGTAGTGTAGAGTATGAGGTTATGTTATGTGTTTCACTGTGGGAAAAGTGTGGTGTGTGGGAACTTGTCCTGAATGTCACCTGAGGATGTTGTAGTCAGTAGACATCAATGAAAAGCAGTGAATATGGAAGGAGGATGTTGAATGATTGTGGTGTAAAAACAGTGAATATGGAAGGAGGATGTTGAATGATTGTGGTGTGTTATAAGCAGGAGTGAATATGGGAGTGGATGATGCTAAAAAATGAAAACTGGGCTGGAGTGATGGCTTAGCGGTTAAGGAATTTGCCTGCAAAACACAAGGACCCAGGTTCAATTCCCAGGACCCACATAATCCAGATGCACAAAGTGGCACATGCTTCTGAAGTTCGATTACAATGGCTGGAGCCCCTACTGCCCCCATTTTCTCCCTCCTTCCCTTCCTCCCTCCCTCTCTCCCACCCTCCCTCTCTCTCTCTCTCTCTCTCTCTCTCTCTCTCTCTGTCTGCCTTTTTCTCTGTCTCAAATAAAGAAAATATTTTTTTTTTCAAAACATGCAAACTGCTGAATATAAGGGAGTGTGCTATAGATTGTAAGGTATTTGAAGCCATGGTAAAAAGTGAAATTTCGTGAGTATGGGAGAAGGATAATGGAGTCTGTGGGTTGGGGTGACATACATTGAAAGTAGGAGCATGGTGATATGTCTTGGAGGGTAATGAAAATAGTTATTGTAGAGTGAGTGCTGCACATCATGGGATGGGGTGACCAGTAAAGGATGCAAAAGTAGAGCGTTGTATATAGTATGGAATAATTAAATCACAGAATTTTGAGGAACTGTGTTGCTGACTGTTGGGTGGGCTAATTACCAGCCATTAAGGTTCTGTATGCTGTGGTGAATAATTAAAAACAGTGAATGTGCAAAGAAGGTAGGCACAGGAGACTGTGTGGTATGGTGACTAACAGTGAGTATTGCAGAATTCTGTACACTGTGTAGGCAATATATAAGGATGGCCATGCAGCCTGTGGGGGTTAATAAAAAGCAGGGAGTGTGGGATCAGGACCCTGTAGACTGTTGGATGAGGATACCAGCAATGAATATCAGAAGTCATTGTAGTAGAATATAGATCAGTGAATGTAGGAGGAACATTCTGTAATCTTTGTGGTTAGTGTCCATCAGTGAATAACACAGGGTGGTGCTGCAGTCTCTCAGGTAGAGATAAGGGCAGTGAATGTGGGAGAAAAGTGTTGTGGTCTGCGGGTGATGGGAGCAGCTGTGAATGCAGGAAGAGTTTGCTGTATCTGTGCAGTGGGGTGAACAGCAGCAAGAATGGGGACGCGATGCTATAGCATGTGTGTGGAAACAAAATTTGGGAGTTATGTAGGACAAAGCTTTAGAGGATGAGTCCAGTGTGTCAGCAGTTAAGGATGGGAAGAGGGCCCTGTGGAGTTAAGAGACCAGGAGTTACTGGAGGAGGAGAGTGCTGTAAACTATGTGGTATATTGCAGGGCACAGAAGTGAATGTAACAGGAGGGTCCCATAGACTGAAGGCTGTAATATATGTAGAGAAAGTAACAGATGGAGGCCTTGGTGGACCAACGGTAGTAATAATCCGGTTGTAATACTAGCAAGTTAGGAAGGAGAGAGCAGTAGACCATGGAGAGGAGTGCTTCAGTGAATGGAGGAGGAGGAGATTGCAGATGGAAGGCTGTGGTAGATGGAGAGAGTGTAATGGATGGAAGGGAAGGCACAGGGACTACTGGGTTCCTGGAGAGAGGGGAAGACACACAGTCTGTGGGGGTCCAGGAGAGAGGGGAAGACCCGCGGGCCTGGGTTGGGGTGTGCTTCAGAGATAGAGGAAGCACAAGGTCCCTATGGGCAGGGTCAGAAGGAGAGTAGAAGATAAGCAGGCAAGCCTGTGGGGATCCAGGAGGTGGCTGAAGGTGCAAGGGCTCTGGTTGGGGTGTGTCCCAGACAGAGGAAGGCACAGGGATGGTGGAGGTCCTGGAGAGAGGGCCAGGCAGGCAGGACCAGGTTGTTTTGGGCCCGAGGGCATTCCCCTTTCTCAAGGAGCCCTGACTACTGCGTGCTTTCCCCCCACCCCCACAGTCCACGCGCCTTCCCCTCTCTCCTGGACCCCTCTCTTTCCTTTCTCTCCCCCGATCCCTGCAGTGCATGTGCCTCCGCCTCTCTCCTGGGCCCCGCCAAAATGCTGGCCTTCCTTTCTCTCCCTGACACCAGCGGTGCATGCCCCTACCTTTCTCTCCCTGACCCCCTCACTATGAGCGCTTTCCCCTCTCTCCAGACCCCCACAGTCTATGTGTATTCCCCTCTCTCCAGGACCCCAGTAGTATGTGGGCGCTTTCCCCTCTCTCCTGTACCCCCGGAGTACACGTGCCTTCCTTTTTCTCTGGGAACCCCATAGTACACTAGCCTTCCCCTCTGTCACTGACCCCCAATATGCACACCTCCCTGTCTCTCCCAGAGCCCAGTAGTACATGAGACTTCCTCTCACTCAGGGATGCAGTGCGCCTTCCCCTCTCTACTGGAACCCCCCCCCCCCCACAGTAAACGTGACTTCCCCTCTCTCCAGGCCCAGCAGTCCACACACCTTCCCCTCTTTCTACACCCCTGAAGACCATGTGCCTTACCCCTCTCCCAGATGGCCTCACACTGCGTGGCTTCTCCTCACTCCTGGACCGCTGTCTAATGGGGCACTGGAGCCTTCCCCTCTCTCCTAGAACTGACAGAAAGCAGAGATGTTACAGGAAGTGGAGGTGTGGCTATCACACCTCAAGACCAGTGACCCATTTTCTACAAGACTTCACTTCTTAAAAGTATGTAATTTTCCCAAGCTGCACCACCTGCTGGGATCAAATGTTCAATCACATGAGATTATTGGGGAACATTTCAGTCAAGCTCCAAAACCATATAATGACTACAGTCAGGTTTCTAACTTCTTAATGCCACTCTTGGGGACTAAACTCCAACATATGTTTTGGAGAGGATATGTCTTGTTCAAACAATAGCAATAACTTTTACCAT
The DNA here is from genome assembly GCF_020740685.1 of Jaculus jaculus. Lineage (NCBI taxonomy): Eukaryota > Metazoa > Chordata > Mammalia > Rodentia > Dipodidae > Jaculus > Jaculus jaculus. The sequence goes on from NW_025423388.1 coordinate 43,331, forward strand.
CTCTGTAGTTGCCTCCCAAGTTATAAACCTCTTGCTACTCTTGAACACTGAAAGCATCCAAAATAGAGTTAGTTAACCTCCCTTTTCTCTGAGTGGTGAATAGAGATACAGTCTTTATGATTCTTGCTTAGTTACATTGCCATCTTCCAACTCACTCAATCTCAAAATATTGAAGTCACCCTCTATTTCTTCTTCAACTTCTCATTCGATCTTTGTTGAGTTCTGTTGCTTCTATTTTAGAAATGTCTGAACATGTGATCTTTCATTAATTCCAAATGGCAGGCTCTTGGTCAAGGGTCTTGTCTTCTCTGATCTAGATTATGTCTGATTGATGGTCCTTCCTCTGGCTTCCTTCACACTCTACACTATTATACAAACAATCCCTACAGTTATCCCAAGCAACATATTTTTCCCTCTTTTGCCATGAGTTCCATATTGATCATGGTCTAGCCTTATCACATAACACATCATTTCATCTCTGTGGTGAACCATTTATCTTGGTTCAGGCTCATGGGTTTTGATCTCTGAAATGACTTTTCTCCTCTTTTTCTTATGAAGTCTGAAGTAGTTTTGTATGGCTAGCCTAGTAAATTATATTAATATGAAAGAATCACAGCTTATTTTTCAGTTACTTTGGGTGGCTGCGGCTTGTTTCTCTGCACTGCATCTCACAATGATGAAATCCAGGAACCTAAGGTCTTCTCTAGAGGAGACATTCTCTTACATCTTGAAGAGTTGACAGCATGTTGGAAAAACAAGCTATGCTCTTTCTTGTTGGTGACTGTCAATTCCTTAGAGCCTTCTTTAAGTACACACTTTCATGGGGTGCGTGTGTGTGTGTGTTTTCATTGGGAAACTTTTTCCCTGAAGAGATTACACACGTGTCAACTTACCCCAGATAGAACAGAAACAACAGATCAAAGAATAATTGCTCCAAAACCAGTTTTGTTAAGCCAACGAATTTATTGATGTTACTTGTAAAGAAGGGTGAGAGTTCCTTACAGAAGCATGGGCTTAAATTGACAAGCACAGAAAGGTCACCAATGCTGTTTAAGGAATCCAGGCATGGTTGTCATTGGATTCTTAGCATCAGGCTGTCTCCCACAGCTCTTACCAAGTAGCATCCTGGGCTGTGCTTTTATCTAACAGTTTGGGAAAGGAGTTGACTCTCTGCTGATTTGGTTATGGGTCAGAACTTCTTTGTTGGCTTTTTGAAAGGTGCTCACAGTTCTGTATTATCTAGAAAATCAGAATTTGCTTCCCCTGCATGTGTACGTTAAGAGAGTAAGAATGTCTGCAAGGCCAGGGGTGGTGGCACACACTTTTAATCCAAGAATTTGGGAGGTAGAGGTAGGAGGATCACCATGAGTTCAAGGCCACCCTCACATTACATAGTGAATTCCAGGTCAGACTGGGCTAGAGTGAAACCCTACCTTGTGGAAAAAAAAAATGTCTTCAGAAGACGGTGGAGAGGTTACAGTCCTGTATAAGTTAATTGTCCATATGCTAATCCAACAATGTGGTCATCTTCTACAAATCCAGGCCACACACACAGTAAGGACTGTCAAGAGGCAGAATACTTGTGGACACCCAATCATCCTTGTGTGACCACATCAGAGAAAATCACAGTGCCTTCATCTACTTCCATATAACTAGTCTGGATTCCCTTCCATTAGCATGTAAGCTAAACACTCTGTATTAGCTGTCTTCCTGTGACAAAAACAAAATACCTAAGCTAATTGATAATTGACTCATAAAGAGAACAGAAGAGAAAAGGTATCACTTGGCTCATACTTTTTTGTTGTTGCTTTTTCAAGGTAGGGTCTCACTCAAACCCAGACTGGCTTTGATCTCACTATGTAGTCTCAGGTTGGCCTAGAACTCATGGCAATCCTCCTACTTCTGCCTACTGAGTGCTGGGATGAAAGGCATTCACCACCACACCCAGCTTTCATACTTTTTTTAATAGAAAAGTTTTTGTTAACAATATTCACATAGGCACAGAATATGTATATATATTTAAATTTTTTGTTTATTTATTTATTTGAAAGTGGCAGACTGGGAGAGAAAGAGGCAGATAGAGAGAATGGGCACTCCAGGGCCTCCAGCCACTGCAAACGAACCCCAGACACGTGAGCCCCTTGTGCATCTGGCTAACGTGGGTCCTGGGGAATCGAGCCTAGAACCAGGGTTCTCAGGCTTCACAGGCAAGCACTTAACCACTAAGCCATCTACTCAGCCCACATAATATATTTTGATCACAATCGCCTTTCATTACTTTTTGTGTCTCACTACCATCCCTTTCTCCCTGAACCTCTTCTTTCAAACTAGTCTGGTTTTCATTTCTATTTTTTCCTTCCCTTTTTAAACTTTGTATTGAACACTTCCATACAGTATACCATACCGTACATGATATGCAATGATCATAATTTCTCCCACTGACCTCCTTTTTCCACCTTCCACATCCCCCTTCCACTGAATCCACTTTTCTTTCCAACTCTTTCCCTTCCACTTTAATGCCATCATTTTTTTCCCTCCTATTATGCAGGTCTGTGTAAGTCGCATCAACCGCTGTGAAGTCATCAATGCCATGCCCCTTTGTGTCTGGGGGATAGTGTTACAAGCCCTCCACCCCTTCCTTTGGCCTTTATATTTTTTTATTATTAATTATGGACATACTTAATATGGAAACATCGTGTGCTGGTACAATACTTTCGCTCATCCCAGCTGCCATTTTGAAGGGGGCCCTCCTCATTGGGGTTGCAGGTTCTTGACATTTTTAAATTATTTATTTATTTATTTCAGAGAGAGGGAAAGAGGCAGATAAAGAGAGAGTGAGGGAGAGAGAATGGGCACACCCAGGCATCTAGCCACTGCAAATGAGCTCCAGACATATGTGCCCCCTTGTGCATCTGGCTTACATGGGTACTGGGGAATCTAACCTGAGTCTTCAGGCTTCAAAGGAAGCACCTTAACTGATAAGCCATCTCTCCAGCCTGATGTTCACTTTTTTTTTTTCATCACCATAAGTCATTCATGAGTAAATGATGATGGCTAAATGCTGTGTAGGTAATGACAGCCAGTGCAAGGCCTTGAATGTGATGGTTACTTCCTGTCTGCAAGGCAGAATACCACTCTTACTTATCCTTTGGCTGTTGAATTCTTTCCACTCTTTTGCGATGTTTGCTGACACTTAGATGGGGTGACAGAGAACAGCATTAATCTATGGGCAGCAACATAAGTATTTAGGGGAAATTTTGATAGACACAGCATGTCCATATGTTTTATATTTTTAGTTTGTGCATTTATACAACCTAGCACTCAGACCCTCTGGTTTGTTCTCACTTGGTTTTGCTTTGCTTTTATTTCTTTAATTGAAAGAGAGAGAAAGAGTGAGAAAGAGGCAGAGAGAGAGAGAGATCATGTATGTGGGTTCTGGAGATGTGAGCTTGGGTCCTTTGGCTTTGCAAGCAAGTGTCTTAACAGCTATGCCATCGTTCCAGTCCTGCTTTTATTTTAAGTGCTTTGTTAGCTTGTAGTTTTTCATATGCCTGTCTGTGCAACCATAATCAATGCCTCTTTGAAGATTCTCTATCTTTCCTCAAATCATACACCACACTTTGAAATACTGACTACTTTAAGTGTCTTTCTTAAGCAAACTCAATATGAAATAAAACTGAAGAAAATAATAAAGAAGTTACGTGCAAAAAGCCCCACGGAGTTTGAAGCTGTTCTTGTCTTCATAAGAAGAAGAAGACAAATTGAAAATCAAAGCAGATTCACAATATTTGATGTTTGATGACCATGTTGATGTCTGTTCCCCAAACCTTCCCTCTTTAGGAAGCTCATTGCAACACACACCATTGGCAGCAAAACAATCATAAAACTAATCTAGAGAGAAATAAGTAGGGGTTAAACTGAAAGTTAACTGAACAAGGTATTTTTTTCATTTTTAAATTTGTTATTATTTATTGATTTTTTTAATAAAAATTTTTACTCTCAGGCCCTCTCACCCCTGCTCCAATTCTGCTGAGGTTCTTCTTCAGTGGGGCTATTGGTATTCATTGTGGGGTCCCAGAGGCCTCAGTCAGTCTCTACATGGTGGGGTGGGGCATGATACCCAGGCTATAGCCACCCCTCTCGAGGTTCTCACAAGCTTTCCAGGTCCTCTTTTGAAATGCTCCCTGAGCCTAGGCATGCAAGACAGCGAGCTGATTTAGTGTTGAGTTCTTTGTAGATCTCTTTTATGATGAGGTTTGAGTGACCCCAGTGTCGGTCGCCCTTTCCCTGGAACTGGTTTTCAGGCTAGCCATGAGAGTAGTGACCACTTACCCTGTAATTACTTCTGGACTGGGGGAGATGAGGTGGAGGTGACCTCATCTCCTGGTACAGAGTCTCCACTCTCTTCCTGATGTATTGTTGTATCCTTGTTCTGTTCTCTTTCATCTGTAACATAGAAAAGATTCTTCAACCAAAGGTGAGGATAGTTTGAATAAAAGGAGATAAGCCTAGTTATTAGAGAGATAAATTGATGTGTATATCCACTCTTCTTAGTTAAAGAACAGTGAGAGTTCACTTTGGACCTTGTTGGATTCCTGTCCAGGGGAATGTGGCTTACTTCCCAGAGCCAAGGATGAGTTCCCTCCATCTGAATGTGTCTTATGTCAAGCCATGAGTAGTTGGTTGCCTACATCAGCTGTGTGCCACGATTGCACAAGTGTGTGCTTTTTGTTTGGCTGGTTGCTTCTTAACAGGTGAGATATCCTGTTAATTCAATCTGCAAAAAAGGCAACTCTTAAGAGCTGGTGTTTATAATTGCTCTTTAGTTATTCCAGTAGTTTACATAGGAAGAAATACTATAAAATGTCAAGTTGGCTGTAAAGGTTCCCCTCCCAGCAGCTATTCTACCTTAGGGCTTGTTTACACAATACACTTCAGAAATTTATATACATTCCTGACAATGGACCCCTTTATATGTTGGGTATGACGACTCTGCATCTGACTGAAATTCCCAGACTGCACCTGGAATGGTTTCATGAAGTGATGAAGCTCCCATGTGTGTTTCCTACAGGGAATCAATGTGACACAGCCTAATGGGCCATTTCTGACCATGCTCAGTGCCTTGGGTTATGGCAAAACTTAGAAATAACAAATGGAGAACACATTATAACACATAACACATAATAGCAACATAGCTTATTTCTAATAGAGTACTATTCTCTATTATCTCATAAACATTGTCGAATTTCATTAATGTCTAAGTAATTGCTTTTTGAATTTTGTCAAGCCTCCCAGGGACTAAACCTACTAGAGTGTGACACCTCCTGTGGTTTTAGAAAGCAAATCCAGGGCTTCTTGCATGATGAGCAAGCAGTTTACCCATTGAGGTCCATGCCATGCCTTAAAATATTTATTATTCACGTTAGTCTATTCTATGAGATGTACTCTCCCAGGAGGTTTGTTAATCAATAATGAGAAATCTTTTCTTCTCACCTCATATCCAGTCACCACGAAGTGCATTTATATTAGAGCTGGAATGGCGATTTTCTTCACAATACTTTTATAAGGGAAGAGTGCATTTTGTTCTGGGTTACTGTAGATAATTCTCCATGGTCTGCTCATGTGGAATCCAGAGAAAGAGTGGGCCTTGCTAACATAGCTAACTAATTCTGTTAACTGCACAAATGTATGTATATATGTACATATATGGCATATATTTTATATGACATATGTATTTTGTATTCATCACAGTTCTATACAGAATACAATGAATTATTAAAAGAGGAATCAGGCTAGAGAGATGGCTTAGCAGTTATGGTGCTTGCCTAAGAAGCCTAAGGATCTGGGTTCAATTCCCCAGTGCCCAACTAAAGCCAGGTGCACAAAGTGGTGAATGCATCTGGCAGAGTTCATTCTCTCTCTCTCTCTCTCTCTCTCTCTCTCTCTCTCTCTCTTTCTCTCTCTCTCTCTTCCTTGTTCTCTCACCTTCAAAAAATAAATAAAATTTTTTTAAAAGTGTAAAGGAATTTATTGGATTAGCTTATGACATCCATGCCTTTATATACACGTATATATAAACACATGTATATACCCACATGCACACTTTGACATACAACTCAAGAAATGTATGAAAGATGCCATTTATTTTGTTTTGTTTTTTTGAGATAAGGTCTCACTCTGGCCCAGGCTGACCTGGAATTTACTATGTAGTCTCAGGCTGGCCTTGAACTCTCACCAGTCTTCTTACCTCTGGCTTCCAAGTACTGGCATTAATGGCATGAACTACCACCACCAGCTCAATTTCAAAGGGAAGAAGCTGATGAAATTGGGCTTGATGATTCTACACAATATTTAGGTCACTAACCTAATTGTGTCACCAGACCATTTAACATTTTTCTGCTTTTAAATTTGATAAGGTCTCACTCTAGCCCAGGCTGAACTGGAACATACTCTGTAGTCCAGGCTGGCCTGAAACTCAAGGGCATCCTCCTGCCTCAACCTCCTTAGTGCTAGGATTATAGGTATGAAACCCCTGATCAGCTAGCATTTTCTTTCCTTGATTATACTTTTCCTTGAATAAATAAAGAAATAAACCCTCTTGTTAGCAAGTAGCTGAAAGACTGATAATTATTCTGTTTGTATTTTGTGGCAAATATCACTACAACCTGGATTAAAAATATGATTCATGACTTAATTCCAATGCTGACAGGATGACTCATTTTACCAAATTCTGATATGATATAATGCTTTGAAAGACCCCATCATAATTGGATAAAACCATTACAACCAGGGGTTGAGAAAGGTAATGGTCCCTGAAATCTCAGATAGTCCCTCCACATTATTCCACTGAAACACTTATACAATGATACATGGTATGCCCATCAACGTGCTAGGCTGTGTTCCAATGGTCTTACAAATACTAATGAATTTAGACTCCACTAAGATGACATGGTGCAGGACTACTGTGGCATTTCTATCATGCAGAAAGAAACAGAGAGAGTCTGTGGCCCACTCTCATGATTTTTCTGCCATCTTCCATGAGCCTCAGAGAGACAGAAAGACCATAAGAGTCAGAGGGTGAGTAAGAGAGCTGTGTAACACTGTCTCTGCTCATGATATGGTCGCCATACTCATGACCTCACTGACTAACATGATGTGCACAAACTCTTCACAACCTTGAGCCCATTTACATTGCACCAAGGGTGATGGAGGAGAGCATGGGGTCCCTCATCCCTCTGAAGGGTGATTGACAGTGGGGGAGGGAATAGTTGCAGCCATTGGTACACACACTCTGGAAAATAATAGGCCGCCCCTGTTCATGCAAACACTAATTAAGTTCAGTGTGTGTCACATACACACACCAGGAAAAATAAGTGCTATGAAAATTGAAGGTAGGCTAGTTAGAAAGACAAAGAGGTTCAGTGGAAAATGGACAGAGAGAAAGGCCAAGAAAAGATAATGAGAGGGGATTATGATCAAAATATATTATATAGGACTGGAGAGATGGCTTAGCGGTTAAGACGTTTACCTATGAACCTAAGGACCAAGGACATTCCCTGGAATCCATGTAAGCCAAATGCACAAGGTGGCATATGCATCTGCAGGCCCTGGCATCATGCCCATTTCTCTTTCTCTCTCTCTCTGTCTGCCTCTCTCTCTGCCTCTTTCTGTCTCACAATTCATTAAATCTCTGTAGAGATTGCTCAGAGGTTAAAATGTTTGCCTGCAAATCGTGAGAACCTGGGTTGGAATTTCCAGTGTGCACATAAAAGCCAGATGCACAAGGTGGTACATACATCTGGAGTTCATTCACAGTGACTCGAGGGCCTAGAACACCCATTCTCTCTGTCTCGCTCCTCTCTCTCTCTCTCCAAACTGCTTCTCAAAACTATTTTATTTACTTATTTCTGGGAGAGAGAGAGAGAGAGAGAGGATCTCTAGCCACTGCAAACAAACTCCAGATATAAAACCCACCTTGTCCATAAGTGGGTATTGAGGAATCAAACCTGGGTCCTGAGGTTTGAAGGCAAGTGCCTTAGCTGCCAAGCCATCACTCCAGCCCTAAAAAGTGTGTCACGAAAATTCAACAATAAAATATCCTCATTTTCATGAACATAGAACATAGTAGATTACATTGCCTGAGTCAATGTAATTTCTCTTCTTGTAAATTTTTAATTTTATTTTTGATTCAGAATTTATATACAGGAATCTGCAAATCTGATTGACATCAAATCATTTGTACATCACAGCAGGCCTGAGTTTGGCATGCCAAAAAAGATATTAAGATTTGAAATTGACGGCTTGGAGAAGTCCCTTAGCAGTTAAGGTGCTTGCCTGTGAAGACTTAACTCATGTTAGACTCTCCTGGTCCCAGGTAAGCCAGATACAGTGTGATGCAAGTGTACAAGGTTGCACATGCACACAAGGTGGCACACGCACCTGCAATTCAATTGCAGAGGCTGGAGGCCCTGGAGTGACAATTCTCTATCTCTCTGTCTCAAAATTACGAAAAGAAAATTGTGTACCAATACCTTCAGCCAAAGTCCTTCCAAATGATCATGGGTGTCCCAATATTTTGACAGCCTTAAAAAGTAACAGTTTCCTGTAAAAGCAGAAGTATTGCCATCACAACATGAAGCACAGCTGAAAAATTTTAATGTTTTCTTTTCAGCAATCAGAAATATGTGTTTTGGTATTTTCAGAACACAATGTGCAATCTTCATCAACCATATGTGGGGAAAAAATGAGAGGTAAATCTGAGTTGTGCTATGATGTAGATTTATCTTCAGAAGGGGAGGGTTTTGCTGTGGAGATATCTGCCTTCCAGGCCAGCTCAGCAGCAAATAGATCAACTGCTGTCTTGAATATTTGTTTGTTTGTTTGCTTATTTGTGAGAGAGAGAATGGGTGCACCAGGGCCTCCAACTAGTGCAAATGAACTCTGGACATGTGCCATCTTGTGCATCTGGCTTTATGTGTGTACAGGGGAATCAAACCTGGGTTCTTAGGGTTTGCAGATTAGTGCCTTAAACACTACAGTATCTTTCCAACTCCTCATGACAGTTCTTACTCTTTTATGTATTTTGACTTTATTTATTTGGGAGAGTGAGAGGAATAAGCAGAGTAAGAGAGAGACTGGGCACATCAGGGCCTCCAGCCACTGCAAGCAAACTCCAGAGATATGTAATGCCTTGTGTATCTGGCTTACGTGAGTCCTGGGGAAATCAAACCTGGGGCTTGAGGCTTCAAAGGCAAGTGCCTTAACAGCTAAGCCATCTCTCCAGCCCCTCATGACAGTTCTTACTCTTACTCACTATGACATCTTGGTTGCAAAGTGACTCCCTCCATAGTCTCCAGCGTGGAGGGCTAGATGGATCCAAGCATCCTGGGGGTGGGAGATTATTTATCAAACACATCCACCTTTGCCTGTCAAATCTGATTCCACTGTGTCTGTTCCCATGGCATACTGAGAAATCTGGTCCTTGGGCAGTCTATCCTAAAGTCCGTTGGCCTTCAGGAATCCATGCAATTCAATCATAAATATCATCTTGAGTGCAATATTTTGAAAGAAGTTGAGAAGCAAGGAGAGCTTAGCACTCTGTGGGGGAGACAATTATATTTGTCTTTTTATTATACAATTTTTAAAAATTTATTTGTTTGGTTTGGGTTTTTGAGGCAAGGTCTCACTGTAGCTCAGGTTAACCTGGAATTAACTCTGTAGTCTCAGGGTGGCCTCATACTCCCAGGGATCCTCCTACCTCTGCACCTGAGTACTGAGATTAAAGGAGTACTCCACCACGCCCAGTTTATTTTTTCATATTTGATATTTTCATACTTGCATGAAATTCATTTTGTCTTATTCCCCCAAATTAACCACTTTTTATTTTAATTAATTAATTTATTTTATTTCATTATTTATTTATTTTGGTTTTGTTGAGGTAGGGTCTCACTCTAGTCCAGGCTGACTTGATAGTCTTAGGCTGGCCTCGAACTCACGGCCAACCTCCCACTCTGCTTTGAAAGTGCTGGGTCTAAAAGGTGTGTATCACCATATCTGGCTTTTAACTATTTTTGGCTCATGATCATGGGTGGAAGGTGACAAACTGTGCAATGGTGAACTTACCAGTGACTACATCACTGATGGGCCAGACTCACCTCTTGCAGTGATCTTCAGCTTTCCGGGGATGCAGGAGTGTCTGTCTCAGGCATCCTTCCCCTACCCATTGTGAAGTAAACTCGATCTAGAAACCTTCACTATTAACAAAACACAATAGAATATTTCAACTTCTCACCAGACATTTTTGTTTGTTTGTTTTCTTAGCATGAGGCCCAATTCTAAAGTGTCCATCTATAGGTGAATTGGCACACTTTCTTCAAGATAGTACTGTTATCCAGGCATGGTGGTGCACAGTTTTGATCCCAGCACTTTAGAGGCTGAGATAGAAGGATTGTCATGAGTTTGAGGATGGCCTGAGACTACAGAGTGAATTCTAGGTCAGCCTGGGCTAGAGTGAAATCCTACCTGAAAAAGCATAGAAACAAAGAAAAGATAATATTCTGAGAGCTCAGGCAAAGAAACATAGCAAACATCCAGTGTGAAGAAACCAACATCACAGGCTTTCATCTTTCTAAGCGAGTGCTTCCATGAAGGACCTTCACAAATTTTAGTTAATTTATTTTTTGTCTTCTTAAGGCTGTGTCTCATTGTAGTCCAGGCTGACCCAGAACTTATTCTGTCACCCAGGAAGGCCTGAAACTCACAACTATGTCCTCAAACCTTAGCCTGCCAAGTGAGTGCTATCATTGAAGGGGTGCACCATCAAGTCAGTGCTGGCATTGAAGGAGTACATCATCAAACCAGACTCCCTTGCAAATTTTGCAGATTCTCGGCATAGACTGTTTTCTGAGACAACCCTTATCTTAAGTGAATGAGTTTGTCATTTTTTTTCCCAAAAAAACTACTTATTTGCAAGCAGAGCAGAGATAGAAGAGAGACATGCAGAGAGAATGGATGTGTCAGGGCTAAAGTTGCTGAAAACAGACTCCAGAAGCATGTGTCACTTTGAACATATGGCTTTATGTGGGTAATGCCAAATCAAATGTGGGTTGTTAGGCTCTGCATGCAATTGCCTTAACCACTGAGCTATCTTGTCAGCCTGAGTTTATGTTTAAACTTATTTTAATAAGTCACTGGGTCTCTTGGGTAGTACATTTTCATGCTGAGCTATGATAAAGAATATGGGAGGGCATATATATGTAAATATTTATAACCTTTTATAAATCTCAAGGTATAAATTAATTGCAGTGTATGAAACTTGTAACCATAATAACTTTGGTAATAAGCAAATGTAACAATATGCTGTAATGATAATATAACTTTTTCATTTGTGCAATATAATATTTGTAATTTTATAGCCCACTTTGGCTACAGGTCACTAAAACCATTAAGAGAAAAGTATTATTGGGTGGGGACTGATCTTTGACAATCAATGAAAAAAAAATGTTTGTCATCAGGGCATGCTGGTCAGAGCCAAATATTCCCACTTTAATCCCACTGGAACAGGGGGCCAGCAGCTTGAAAAGTGACAGAAGCTGCAGAGTTCACACATTCACAATAGTGGTTGAAGCTAAAAAAGAATTTATTTGATATGGCACAAGTATCTTCAGAAATTCAAGCTGTTTAGCTGGTTCAGAAGCCTTATTCAGATGTCCACTGTGTGTTATCATATAGTAGTGAGTGAAATATTTAATTATCTTTGGTGGGAGGAGTAGGGAACTTCTATTGTGATTAATGAAGAGTTTTTCAAGAAAAAATTCTGGAAAGAGGGCCCCCTTTCAGACTATTTAAAATCAATTGTGAGCACAGCCCAGAGAGAAGGTGATCACAGCCTGGAGGGAAGGACCCAGACTTTGGGCCAAGGAACTATAGCTACTTGATATTCAACAAAGGCCCGAACAATATAGGCTGGAAAAAAGACAGCATCCTCAACAAATGGTGCTGGACAAACTGGAGAATTGTATGCAGGGCACTGAAACTTAATCCACACATTTCACCATGCACTACACTCAAATCCAAATGGATCAAAGACCTCAAATAAGACCAGAAACTCGAATACTACTGGAAGAAAATTTAGCAAGTACTTTCCATGATATAGGAATGGAAAAAAATCTTCCTGAACAAAGCCCCAGTGGCTCAAGTTCTTAAACAGTCACTCAACCAATGGGATCACATGAAGCTGAAGAGTTTCTTTTTTTTTTTTAATCTTTTTATTATTATTATTATTTTATTTTATTTTTTGTTTTTCAAGGTAGGATCTCACTCTGGTCCATGCTGACCTGAAATTAACTATGTAGTTTCAGGGTGGCCTTGAACTCATGGCGATCCTCCTCCCTCTGCCTCCCGAATGCTGGGATTAAAGGCGTGTGCCACCACGGCTGGCTTTATTATTATTATTTTTTCTTTTTTAAATTTTTATTAGCATTTTCCATGATTATTAAAAAAAAATCCCATGGTAATTCCCTCCCTCTCCACCCCCTACACTTTCCCCTTTGAAATTCCATTCTCCATCATATTACCTTGACATCTCAATCGTTCTACTTACATATTGAAGAGTTTCTTTACAGACAAGCATACAATAAGCAAAGCCAACAACATTACCCACAGAATGGGAGAAAATATTTGCGGGTTACCCAACTGACAGAGGCCTAATCTCTAGAATCTACAAAGAACTCAAAAATCTAAACAGTAAGAAGTCAAACACCCCACTCATAAAATGGGGCAAATAGCTGAACAGGCAGTTCATAGAGGAAGAAATAGAAATGGCAAACACACACTTAAGAAAATGTTCATCATCCCTAATCATCAGATAAATGAAAATTAAACAACTATGAGATTCCACCTTACCCCAATAAGGATAGCAAACATCAAAAAATAAAAGGAAAATAAATGCTGGTGAGGATGTTGAGAAACAGGAACATTCATCCACTGTTGGTGGGAAGGTAGGATGGCACAACCACTTTGGAAAGCAATATGGAGACTCCTGGAAAAGCTGACTATAGAGATACCAACAGACGCAGTTATACCCTTACTGGGCATGTACCCTAAAACCTTCAAACCACAGGCCAGAGAGATTTGCTCAACCATGTTTGTAGCAGCTCAATTCATAATAGCTAAGAGCTGGAATCAATCCAGTTGTCCATCACTAGAAGAATGGATAACTAAGATGTGGTATATCTACACAATGGAATTCTATACACCAGTAAGAAAAGATGACACAATGAAATTTGGGGAAAAAATGGTTGAACCTGGAACACATCATTCCAGTGAACTTACCCAATCACAGAAAGAAAATCACCACATAGTCTCACTCATCTACAGCACCTAACCTGAATCTACCCAAGATACCTTGCATACCTAGCAAGCATCTCGTGGACTAAACCCTAGGATGGATGGGGAGGAGGAGACGGCAATGAAAGGGTGGGAAACACAAATCTAGACCCAAACTGCAATGTACCATAAAATGCTACTTCCTAAAAGCAGACCAAATGGCTGAACTTTCACCAACACCTTACAGGGAACACCTAAACCACAAGAGAGGGTAGGATCAATGATAACCTTAATCTTCTACATCTTCCCTCCCTCCTCTTTCTCTCTGTCTTCCCTCTAACTCTTGTATATTAGTTATATTTTCTTCATTTTCTTAGTGGGCACTGACCTGTAAATCCCAGTACCAGCCTGCGGCTATCATCCACAATGAGCGTTTGATCAGAGAGACCTTCAAGGTTTCCTAAAAGACAGATTTCTATCAGAGTACTTGATGACCCACCAAAGGTTAGTGGCAAGACCCTACTGCTGAACATACCATATGCAGTTGACATGTAAAATGGAACGGCATGGCTGGAATCTAGAAGAGAGTCAGTCCCCAGATAATTAGCACGTCTAGTGCCAGAAGGTGCCACATGGGCGTCTGGGGGAAAATGACCAATATCTGTCCAATCAACTCATGGTCTAACCTACATAGAAGCAAATAACCCGTTGTGATGCCCACACAAGTGCGATAGTGGCACACAGCCAAGGTGGGGAACCAACTGCTCTTGATTTGGCTAACTGATCCCCTCAGTGGTTTGGGACCCATAGCTGGAGCTGGGAAACAAGTCAGAACCATATTCAAACATTATCCCACTCTCCAATATCAAGCTACTATCAATCATGGGCTACAGGAGGGCCTACACCTATTAAATTCTCTGTTATCTCATTTGTCCTGGAGCTAAGTTACTCTCCATTGGAGAATCTGCTTCTCTTTTTCAGATAGATGCAGATGTAAGGAGAGAGCCACCCCATCATACCTCAGAAGGCCCCAGGCTTAAAGTAAGAAAAATTGGTGAAACAAGCAAGGGTGATGTTTTCTTGAGGAACTGGATACCAGCACAAAGGGGAAGGAGACCAACACAGAGAAAAATCAATGCCTACCAAATCAGAGAGCCAGAACCCCAGAGGCCCCCAACAACTCAGCACTGAAGCATACCAAAATTGAACACAACATGGCTAAGGGAAGTTTTGCAGAAGAGGGGGAAGAAGGAATGTCAGAGCCACATGTTGGGTCATGATATGCAGAGACATTTATCTTACCAATAACTGTGGTCTGACTCTACAACACACGACTCATATACCTCAACAAGGAGGGGGCCAATGGGAAGGGGTAGGTCACGGATGAGCCTAATAATAGTACCAAACTGACTGTATTTGCTGAATACAAAACTAATTAATAAAAAAAATTAAAAGAAAAATACCCTTTGTGCTCTCTGATAAACAAGTATAGAGATAGACCTCATGTAGCAACAGCTGTTGAATAAGTTGAGCTGCAGGTGTATAAATCACCCTTCTGAGAACTAGCATCCAGAGGATCTGAATAACAACTGTAAGAATCATCATTTTGAAATAGTATTAGTAGTCTCTTACTGGTAAGGAAAGGAATGGCTCTCAATGTAAGATAGCTGCAGTGCACAATGACAAAAGGGGTTGGAAATTCCTCCCTCTAGAAATTACCTTAGGAGAATCTGACCATGAAGTTTAGGGATGGTCCTCTTTAAATGATATTTATACTAGGACCAAACCATTAATTGTATCTATTGCCTAATTATGAAACAGCCTCAACAGACTGTTCAAAGCAAGGGTAGCAATGGCTATCATTAACAAATCACATTCATAATCTGTGAACAGGAGACATAAGAATTGAACTCGTTGAGAAATAGCCAAAGTTGGCTTTGGTAAGCATGTGTATGGATTGACCTCATTGTGAATCAGCCTTAGAAGACAAGGACCTGAAAGTGTACGACCAATCTTCATTGATAAGTCCTCTTACTTAGCTCTGACTAACAGGTGTAGGGACTGCCCTCATTGAGAAATACCATTCATAGTCTGTGATGAGCAGTTGTGACAATAGAACTAACCTAGAAATAGTTGAGTAAACTTTGACCAGAATGTGAAGGAATGACAATTATTTAGAAACAAGTGTATTTGACCATGGTCTTTGAAAATATACTCCAGATATTCTGATGAGCAAATACAGGAATTACCCCCATTGAGAAATATTCCTAGTAGACTCATCCTGTCCAAAAGTGTAAGAATTGCCCTGAAATATAGCCTTAATTATCTCTGTCTGCCACATGTATGAATGCCCTCCATAAAACAGCCTTAAGTAGCATTAATACTGTTTGAATGGCAAGGATGAGACAAGTCTTCATTGATAAATAGCCTTACTTGTCCCTTGCCAGCAACTGTAAAATTGCCTCACTAAGAAATAGACTTAGGACCCTACAGGGTGCACACACAGAGTGAGCAGGGTAAATATCCCTGTTTCCCAGATCCTCCCACTTCTCTGGTAAGAATAGGTCCCTTGGTGGCTGGCTGGGGCCTGCTTGGATCCTGCACACATGCCGCTGAAGAATATTCCTTGCTCCACCCTCCTGATTGACGGGCCCCGGTGTCCACAATTTCAGGATACCACTGCCAGATAGTGTGCACATAGAGTAGATAGACCTCAGGAGATAAAGGACCCCTCACACTTCAGCCTAGAAGCAGCTGAAATTACAGAGTAACTGTGATGATGAGCAAGAGTACTGCTTCCATGCTGAACCGGATAATCACCACCAGGGTTTAGAAGACAGACTCTGAGGATACTCAACATCTACCAAAGCAAATATCCAGAGGCTCCTAAGTACTCACCACTGAAGTAGACTTAAAATTCACCCACCATGGGTCAAAAATTTTTCAGAAGAGCGCCAAAAAGATTTTAAGATGCACAGATTGAGACATCATGCCCAGAGAAACTCCCTCCCTGGAGAAAAACTGACAGCTGCTTCCAAAGGCATAAACCACAACCCCATGAGGCATACCTGCAACCCCACTCAGGAGTGTCCCCAGTGGAATGTGGGAAGGGACAAAGGAAAACAGGGTACCAACATAGGATGTATCCATATGAACTATGTTGGTGTTGTTAATAATAATAATAATGATAATAATAAACATTAAAAATTAAGATTGTTGTATTCCTGTGGGAAAACCAAGCTGTATCTGAAACACAGAGAGTGTGGGTATTATGTATTAAATATATAAATTTATATATGCAGGCAAAATATGCTAACAGTTATGGAGAAACGTTCATTAATTGTTAATAACAAAATTAAATCACCCAATTTGAGTATGATTTAAGTCCTACAATAACAAATACATACACACTGTTTTTGTGAAAAGTATTGACCTATCATTTGGGCCACTTAGGGCCTCTTATCATATGTACATAGAAATTGTAAGGCACATAGACAGTACGGAATCTGGCATTTTATCTCCTTTGCTTGTGTTACCTGATCACCTCTGTATATAAGCACATTGGAGCAGAAACGTAAGGTGCTATTAAATCTGTATTTGCTTTGTATTCTAAGTTCAGCCAAGGCTCTCATTCCCCATGTGAGGTTAAGGCTTTACACCAGAGCAGAAACAAACATGACCTGATAGCCAATTTATTTCACCAGAAATAGAGACAATATTTTCTGTTATTAACATAATTATGAAAAATAAAGAATGATAATTCCTTCCCCTGTCACATTCCCCTTTACAATTCCACTCTCCATCATATTCACTCACCTGCTCAAATAGTCTTTTATTTTGAGGTCATCATCATTTCCTCCTATTATGATTGTCTTGCATAGGTAGTGCCAGGCACTGCTAGGTCAAGGATATCCAGGTCCTTTTGTGTCTTGCAGAATTCATTTAAAATAGAGGCACTTAGTCGCTGGTACAGCCAGAACTGAGGGAATAGTAACTGCATCACATGCAGACAGAGATTCATTCATTACAGATTTTTTAAAATATTGATTGAAAACAATAAGAAATACAGCTGGGCTAAAGTAATGGTTTTGTGTTACAGGGCCAGGTGCTTCCTAGAAAGCTTAATGGCCTTAATCTAATTCCTCTGCACACATATAAGACGGAAGAACCAAGTGGTCCATGCATCTAGAAGACATTTGCAGGAGAAAGAAGCCCTGGCATATCCTTTTTTCTTTCTCTCTATCTCTTATTTTCTCTCTTCCTCTCTTCATACATAAATAATAAAATATTTTTTCAAATTATTTGCATATTTCTATAGAAAGCACGGGTAGCATATACTGTTGTTGAGAAATAGACATTGAAGACTTAGATAAGCAAAATTAGAAATTGCTGTTGTTTACAAATAGTCTTAATTTACTCTGACTATCAATTGTTGTAAAGGAACTCCTTGATAAATAGGCTTAGTGCACTTGTCCACAACTGAAAAAAATGGCACTCCTTAAGGCATGGCTTGACAAGACTCTGACCAGCATGTGCAAGAATTGCCCACACTGAGAAATAGCCTTTATAACCTCTGATCACCATGTGTAGCAATGGACCTAACTGTCAAAAAGCCTTACTAGACTTTGATCTGAAAATGGATAATATAACATCTTTGAAAATTAGCCTTCATATTCTGAAAACTAAGACCAGGAATTGCCTTAATGAGAAACATGCTTTTTATTCACTAACTAGCAAGTGTAGGAATTCTCTCATTATGAATCAATCTAAATACATGGTGCCATGCAAAGGTAGGAATGGCCATCATTAAAAAATTACTTCATATACTCTGGCTAGTGAGTGTGGAAATTTCACTCATTTGAACTAGCCTTGATATAATCAGACATGCAAGTATATCAACAAACCTGATTGTGAAAGAGATTTAATACTCTCTGAACATCCACTGGATTAATTGTCCTCATTGAGAAGCAGCCTTAGTAGATTCTCGCTACCCAGGGTATACGCTGTGTTTGTTGAGAAAGACTTTTCATATACACTTACCAGTAAATGTAGGAATTTTATTATTGAGAAATTGCCTCAGTAGACTGTGACAGGAACGTTTAGGAATTGCCTGCATTTAAAAATAGCATTAGCTGACCCCAACAGTAAGTGTAAGAATTGTACCCATAGAGCAATGTTTTTGTTTGGGTCTTTACAGCAAGGGATGGTGAATTGTACCAGAGTGTCTGCCTAGGGATAGCTTTTTAATTTGTTTTACATACATTAAACTTCCTTTTTAGCACAGTTGAACGTAGAATCCGTTATGGGCTCTATGGATGACTGGATTTGTAATGTAGGTATAAAACTTCTCCATTGCCTATGGAAGATATACAGTCTTGTATAAAGCACATAATAAGTGAAAGACAACTGAGTATAAGAGACAAAAATTTCATTGTTTTAATGCGTTGCTAAAATTGAATATAGACTTTTCTGGGATAAAAGGATAGTTAGGGTGTTATATGGGAATAAAATTGAACATGTGTATGAACAGTCTTGAATTTGGAATGAAAAGTTATAAAAGATCATGTACTATAGAAGCATTGTATTTGGGTGCAGACCTGATACTTCATTACATAACGGAGCTCATCACAGCTTGTGTTGCTGTTCTTATACAATCACATGGGGATTGTGCTTATTCACTCATGTGCAAGAAGCCGAATTTCCTGCTCACCCTAAACTTCCCATTGGAGCAATCCTGTTAGAAATATAAATATCAAACATAGCTCCACACTGTTTGGTGTATCAGGATGGACTGAGAAAATGTCAAATTTCAGGATGACCAATGAGTTCATCACACATGATTTAAACAAAGAAATGTCAAGTATAAATTGAGGTTTTTCATGGGAGGAAAAATGTATTGTGGGGATTTAGTTATTGGCAGAGTTCAACTCTTCTGACCTTAACCATATCCATCCCAAAATTGGTACCTGGAAACAACCTATTTATGAAAGAACTAAGAAATTGGTGAAAACAATTAACACATAGACAATGCAATACTTCTCAGACATAAAAGCATAATACTACCCTGTCAAAACTGGTGAAACAATAACTCTCTGCCTTGTTTCTGAATCATGATTACACTGTTACCATAAAGACATTCATTTGTATAAATTTTTCTCCAACTGTATTTGGGAGTGGAATCACACTGTGGGAAGCTCCTGGAGGCGGAACTGTCCCTCCACCTGGGGTACTTTAGGAAGGTGGTTTTCAATTTCACCATGTGATAGCCTTCCATTAGACCTCAGAGGTGGGGAATATGCATTTTTATGATGGTGCCTGGAGAACTATGGAAACCCTGGAATCTAGGTTAGTGTGCTGTGTTATAGTCTTAGCCCTTGATTATACTGGAGGACTCAGATGATAGCAGGTTTGGCCAGTTACAATACCTGGAAAGGTTCTTGATAGCTCCTTGGGGCCCACTACTTCCATGTGCACAGAGCCTGATGCCCCTGGGAGTGCCTATATTTTATTCTGATTCCCCACCACGTCCTCATATGAACTTTGATTCCCTCAGTTTTGTCACTGTTCTCCCAGTAACCTGTCTCACACTGCATCAGCATTTAGTATAGTGTCTACTTTCCCCAAGCAGATTCCCCATAAGCGTAATATCTACCCTTCCCATAGAGTGAACATCTTGCCTTACTGAACATGGCACACAGGGAGTTATGGTTCTGTCACACCGGTTTTCTCTCTCCCTCTCTCCCCTTTCGAACTATGGTCTCACTCTAGTCCATTTTGATGTAGAATTCACTAGGTAATCTCAGAATGGCCTCAATGTCAGTGATCCTCCTACCTCCACCTCTTTGCTGTGATTAAAGGTGTTCCTCACCACACGTATCCCACTTCTCTTTCAAGAACAAAGCAGAACCCCAGTGTCATGTGTCAATGTATTCCAAGAAGCTATGCCTCTCTCATAGCTCATTTAATTTCCAGAAATCTGCAGTGTTTAAGTTATATCCTAGTTCAATAACTCAAAGAAGCATTTTGAGACCTAGTTTTTAAATCTCTCAAAAGCATGCCAGCCCACAGCCTATCCCTACACAACAATTGAAGCTCTGTAGCAGTCACAGTAAATTCTGTGCTCAAATACCACAATGGACTGAGGTTCTCAACATCCTTCTCTCCATTCTAATGATGGCTGCCATCATGTCCCTCCAGTATCTCATAGCCTCATACTATTCCAAGGCCATACCAAATCCCTTGCTGCCCTCATGAAACTGAGTAACCACACCAGCAATCATCTAGTGCCAAAGGGAAGCTCAAGACTCAACCCAGATTCTGCCCATGTTCTCAGAACTCCTGATTCCCTGTCTTCCATTCTCCTCCATTATATAACAGAGTATAAAAGGACTTTTTGTTCTTAAAACATTTCTTATAGATGGTGCACTTTCAGGTGTATAATGTCAATTTTCCAGTTCAGTTCTGCAATCACTTATTACTAATCTCATTATCAAAATAAAGCAATGCCAAATGCAGACACAAACCACCTTGAATCAGGATGTGCAAAAAAAAGAAAGAAAGAAAGTAATAGAAAGGAAGAGAAAAGAGAGAAAGAAAAAAAAAAACTTTCAGAGTCTTGTGATTACCTATTGGATCCTTTCACATCCTGCAGATATGGACTTTATCTACAGCATCCTACCACATCTCAGCAGAGTGAGAGAGCTGCCCTGAGCTTCTCAGGAAGAGAGGAGACCGATATTCAGACCATGAAGATTCCATTGCTAGCTGTGGCTCTCTGCTGCTTGGTGTGTGCGGAGAAGAAACCTCTGAAGGTACTGTGGCTACCATGAACTGACAGAGGGCAGGTGATCTTGATCTCAGGTGAATGTCCCTTCTACAAGGGCATGAATCTGATTCAACAGAGCTCACCCTTCTGCCTGTGTTTTCATAGCCCAGTAATGATTCTCTTAATATTATTAAATTAGTTTTTACTTGATATGAAGGTGTGAAGAATAAAATACTTTTTCTACATAGCAGATTCCAGGTCAGCCTGGAAGAGACTGAAACCCTACTAAAAAAAAGAATTGTCAGAGATTATATCTTAGAAATCATTTAAAATTCATGCTATAAATGTGATTCCTTCCATATTTTATTTTGGTAAGGTTTTCTATAACTTGCCATGGAATACCTTGCTCTTTTCACTTTTATTTATTTATTTTTATTAATTAGTTTTGTATTCAGCAAATACAGTCAGTTTGGTACCATTATTAGGCTCATCCATGACCTACCCCTTCCCCATTGGCCCCTCCTTGTTGAATTTCCCTGACCAATGTTGGGTTCATTTTTGGTCTGCTTCAGTGCTGAGGTGTTTGGGGCCTCTGAGGCTCTGGGTCTCTGACTTGGTAGGAGTTGATTTTTCTCTATGTTGGTCTCCTTTCCCCTTTTGCTGGTATCTGGTTCATCAGGAAAACAGCATCCTTGTTTGTTTTGCAAATTTTCCTTATGTTCAGCTGGGGCCCTTTTGAGGTATGATGGGGAAAAAGAGAAGCAGATTCTCCAAGGGAGAGTGAGTTAGCACCACTTTTAAAATGATACCATAGAATGGATGAGCACTCATAAATAGAGTTGACTTTCCTTAAATTCCTTTTTCATGTCCTAACGCATTTTTAGTATTTCAAGAAGACTGTGAATAGACAATAAAATAAAATATTAAGGAAAAATTTCAAGCACAACTTAAATAAATAAATAGCTAAGGTTAATCATTATGATTGGCCAAAAAATTACATACATTTCCATAAGGTGCAAATACTGCAGTATATCCCTTGGACTTAACCATATTTTCAAGGGAAATTATGACAATGTGCATGAATTTGAAACTACATCTCCACCCACAAGGATTTGATGCTTATATTTTTACGAGTAAAATCAGGTGCCATGGTCACAATAGATATTGATGAGAAAAGTTAGAGGAATGGCTGATGCTTCTAATTGAACATTCCCTTTTAGTTTTCAGGGAAATATCGCACGGTGTCCATAGCTTCACACAGGTTAATCGCAATAGTAGAGAATGGCCTGTTAAGGATTTACATACGTGAGGTGGAATTTTATGATGCTTATAAGGAAATGTTCCTCACTTTTGATTTGAGGTAAGAAAGATTTTTCTTGTGTGCAAGAAACCAAATGTGGCATTCTGGCTGCTACAAAGGTGACAAATTTCTGGTGGGACACAGAGAACTGCTATGAAAAATTGAGTTGCTGTCCATTCTTGAGAGAACCATGAGGTGTTTGCTCATGCTACATTTCAGTCCCTGCCAGGAGCCAGTTAAAATGCCATGGATAAATCTTAAATGACCAGAGATGCACAGCTCTAGCTGATGTTAATGATTTATATTAACTTTTTGAACGTGCTAAGAAAAATATGCTACCTGTCATGCCCATAACATGATAAACTCTAGAAGATCCAGTGGCTTTGCTTGGGAGTTTTTCAATACTTAGCAGAGAAAGCATACTACTTTCTTTTCCAAAATTAATCCATGACTTTGAAAATGACTTCGCATTCTTGAAACTCTTGCCTAACACTCTCAGGTAGTGTGATAATAAGCATATGCCACCACATGCAATTGGATTGGATAAGTCATGAATTAATTATCTGCTAAAATTCTTTAGTGTCATAAATTCTGGGTTACTTTCATAGACCTTACAATCAGGTACATATACGTGAATTTATTCACAATTTTTGTTAGCAGAATTATTTATACATTGACTTTAAGCAAATCCAGTGTGAAAAGGAAACACTCCATCTCCAAGAACTTCCTCCAACACTCAAAATAATCACGTGCTTAAATTTGAAGGACATCAGAAGCAAGAAAACTACACCTCACCATTGCATGGCACACACTTACCTAATAATGACCTTCCATAAAGTGATTGAAATTGTTAATATGTTCATGACAGTAGGGACAGTGTCTTACTGCAAAATCATTAACTCTAGAAATAAGAAAATTTCCCCAACTATTTTTGATACATAGAAATTTGAAAGATACCAGGAATCTGACCTCTTTGCTTCCCAATTCAAAAAGTCTATAAGTTGTGGAGATGGTTCTGTGGATAAATTTGTTTAACTCTCAAGCATGAGGAGCTTAGTTTAGCTTGTTAGAATTTAAAAATCCATAGTTCTGAAAGTCCAGTGTTAGGGAAGCAGAGAAATGTTGACCACAAAGACGTGCCTATTATTTCCCTGAAAGATTCAGTGAGATCCAGGTTCAGCAAGAAAAAACTCAGCATGAGAAATAGGTCAATGAAAAACACAAACAATATTGACAGCAGGCTCACCATTGCACAACCCATAATTAAATTGATATTCTTAAAAGTATGCATGTGCATGATACATACACCTGAAGAAAGAAATTGACAATATCAGGACCACACTGGAAAGAACCCTTGTGAGCAGAATTTCAATTGTTTGAAATTGGCTCAGGGATATTTTGCAGAAGAGGGGGCGGAAAGAATGTCAGAGCCACATGTTGGGTCAGGATATGCAGAGACATTTATCGCAATAACTGTGGGCTAACTCCACAAGGCATGACCCATATACCTCAACAAGGAGGGGCCAATGGGGAGGGGGTAGGTCATGGATGAGCCTAATAATGGTACTACACTGCCTGCATTTGCTGAATAGAAAACTAATAAAAAAAATAGAAGGGGAAAAGAAAAAAATTCAAAGACTACTCTCCTCTCTTGTATTAGGGTTTAACGTAAACCAAGATAGTTGCTCAATATTCAAGTGAAATCCAATGCATTAACACTGATATGTAAATTTTTGGAAGGTGACGTTATCAGGTGAGAAAGTATGAGAACAAGATGAACCAAAGATGAAGGATGGCATAAATGTACGGGTACTTGCAGTATGCAGTGGATAAGTATAATTAGGAAATGAGAAAAATAAAACATTGTTCTTAATATGAATGGATGGTACTATTTTCTATGAGTTTGCTTACAAGCGAATATGAGGTATGCTTCTATTTCTTATAAAAAATATTGGTTGAGAATGTTCATTTTTAATTTTTTTCTGTCTGTTATAATAAAGTAATATGATTGGAACCCAGAAAGAAAAAAAATGTTTCACTTTGTTTTTTTTTCTCACAAATTAGTATGTTAGGAAATGTGAAGGATAGTTAGATTATAGATAGATAGATAGATAGATAGATAGATAGATAGATAGACAGACAGACAGACAGATAGATAGATAGATAGATAGATAGATAGATAGAGAAAGAGAGAGACAGAACACAGCAATAGAATGTTACATATGGAATCAGGGTTGGTAACATGCTATTTTCACTTTCCTGGCCTGTACATTTCATACATTACAGATCTTAACACTGTGTTCTAAGTATATACATTCAAAATACAGTTAGAATTGCAAACAAAAAACATTTCACCAGAGACATAATTATCATACAATTTCTGAATAAATCCATAAAGATGTAGAAACAGTACTGGCAGACAGAAAACTAAAGTGTGAATTTACAGATGTCAATATTGCAGTCTTGGGCTGGAGAAATGGCTTACCAGTTAAGTCATTTGCGTGTGAAACCTAAGGACCGCAGTACATTTCCCCAGGACCCCTCTAAGTCAGATGCACAAGGGGGCATTTGCGTCTAGAGTTCCTTTGCAGTGGTTGGAGGCCCTGGCATGCCTATTCTCTCTTTCTCTCTATCTGCCTCTTCTTGTCTCCTGAAGAAACAAATAAATAATACATCAAAAAAATTCCAGTCTGATCCTCAGCATGAGGAGTGTGGCTGTCATTCCCCAATGCACCTGCACCTAGAATCCAATGTATGAGGCAAGGTTTGGCTGTCTCCATTAAAGGGCAAGGCTTCAGGCCATCATGGGATACAGACACTCCTCTCTGCTAGATGTGTTTCACACACAATCTGCTCCCCCAAAGTTAACCATGCTGACACAGATTCAAATGTACAGAATAATTGCATAAGAACTCTGTCAAGTAAATGAAGACAATGCACAGGGCAATCAGAGCGAGTTTTGCTCTCAGCATATGAACTGTGTATAATCCTTTTTTACTCATTCAGTAGTATGTTGTATATTTTGGATGCCTAATGTATTTCTTATAATTTCCCTATAGGCAAGATGGAGAGTGCCACCGATACAGACTCAAAGCACTGAATTTAATATATCTATTTAGCAATTTTAGTGAGTATCAGATCTTCGTGGGTGACTATGTAAAACCAACTCTAGAGTGCCTTCAGCCTCATGGCCATGTTGTTTACTATCTCTTGATCTGAGCCAGTGTTGAACAGAAGCATCTTACCACATGAGAATTTTATTGTTTCTCACACTTCCAGGTCATCCACTTCAAATATGGCCGAAATCAGAAGAGGTTATTGTTTTTAATGCCACTGACTTGTGGACCTTCCATGACCCATATCATACCTCCCCAAGAGTCTGGTTCCGTCATCTTGGTGGGGATTACAGAAGTAGGTATAATGGGTTTCAAAGATCTGTTGGTATTGTCTTTTCATATAAGCCAAGATGCTCACCTATAATCTTACACAGACCATTACACCACTTGACATTCTTAAAACGTTCTGTGCAAAGAAATGAGGAACATAACACATTCAAAATATAAAATGGTGTTTAGCTCTCAATTTCACATGAATGGATTTCTGAGGTCAACAAAAAATTCTGCTACTTGTTACGAATTCTACTTGTAAAATGCTCCGAAAAAGTGGATTATATTTTGCCTATGGAGTTTGGGAAAACCCTTTTCTCACATGGTTCTCATTGTGGGATTACCCAATTGTTGCATGGCCAAAAGGCATAGACATTTACTTTCAGATGTAGGAAACATATTAGAGCCCGTTGACATCAACTATGACCTTACAAATTTTAGTTTACAATGAATATTGGCAATTATTCTTTAAGTAATATAGAATTTAAATAGTGACATTGGTGTGTTTCCACTCTACTATAGTGGATAAAAACACAAATGACATAAAAACTAACACTGTTTTCACTCACAGTTGTAAAAGCAAGGCAAAGTCCTCCTAATGCAAACTCATACAGAGACCCCAGGATTTATGATTTACATCACATTGTAAGGTTGTCCTATGGGATTTGATGTGATCAATACATGACAGTTTATGTCCTCCATGATTTCAAGCTGTTGCATGTTCTTGATTACAATTTGTGGGAAATCCATGGACTGATGAAATGACTGCAATTTTATTCAGTATTGACAATGTACCCATAGGTACTTTGATCATTCATATAAAATGTCAGTATTTAGAGTTAATATTGTCCAACAAAATTCTCTCTAACTGTTTCCTTCTCAATATTTCATTCTAAAATGAATGAATGAATGAATCAATCAATCAATTTTTTTGGAGAAGTGTTTTGAAATAGGGGCTGATCTTGAATTCACTATGTACTCTCAGTACAGCCTTTAACTCACAACAGTCCTCCTATTTCTTCCTCCTGAGTGTTGGAATTAAAGGCATGCACTACCATGCCCAGCCTAATAAATAAATATTTTTAAATAAGTAAATAAATATTTTAAAAGAGAGCTGGTGAGATGGATCAGAGGTTAAGGAACTTCAAAGCCCAAGGACCAAAGTTTAATTACTCAGTGCCCACTCAAAGCCAGATTCAGAGTGTATGGGGTACATCTGGAGCTCATTTGCAATGGTTGGAAGACCTAGCTTGACCATTCTCAATCACTCTCTCTCTCTCTCACTCTCTCTCCTTTCATCCCTCTCTCTATCTCTTTCACCCACTCTGCTAAAATATATAAATAAATATATTTTTAAGTATCCACTATCTAGCCATAGTTTTTCAAGTTTGGGTCATTAGTTAATGCAGTTCCAGTATAGGATTTTTAAGGCAAACCAACAAAATGGCCACATATTTCCTTTTCTGGATATATCTACTATGTTTTTATCAAAGCTTAATCTGCATATAATTTTTTTAAAAATATTATTATATGAAGACTATGTTCTACCCAGACCCTTATTAAGTGACTAATGTAGTTAATCTATTCCAGTAAGGTCATCCCAACTTTCATTCATATCACTGCTGTTCTTAGACACTCAGCAATTAAGACTTTTATTAATTTTTTTAATTTATTTACTAAAGAGGGAAAGATAATATGGCAACTCCAGCATCTCTAGTCACTCCAAAGAAACTCCAGATGCATGCACCAATTTCTACACCTCTCTGATGAGGGTACTGGGGAATAGAACCTGAGTACTCAGGTCTCAAAGGCAAGTGTGTTAACCACTAAGCCATCTCTTCTGCCCATTAGTTAGATTTTAAATGACCCTAATTTGAATGTGATGCAACCAAATAATTGCTCATGTGCCTGGAATTAACCACCTGGACTTAAAATTACCTCAATACATCCTACAATTATTAATCTTCATAACTTTTGTAAGTAGGATATTTGGCGTATGTTGAATTAGAGACAGTTTTTATTTACGATGAGGTGGTTGAAGTGGTAAATTTACTAAAATTGGAATGATACAGATTAGATCACCATGGCCCCTGTTTAAGAGTGGCAAACAAACTCTTGAAGCTGTCCATATTTTACTTATTTTTTTTATTCATTTGAAAGAGAAAGAGGAGAAAGAGAGAGAGAGAGAGAATTAGCATCCCAGGGACTCCAACTACTGCAAAGTCCAAATACATGTGCCAGCTCGTTCATTTGGCCTAAGTGTATCCTAGGAAATCAAACCATGGTTCTTTGGCTTTGCAGATGAATGTCTTTACCACTAAGCCATCTTTTCTACTCATGTGTCTCACATTTTAAATAAAAAAATAGACATATCAAATTAGTAGAAGATATGGTACTGTTGTCTAATCTTGAAAACATATTTCTTCTCAGTCCCAAAGGTGAATTACTTCTCAGTGGATTTTGTCTCAACCAATTCAATGATATTACATTTTCACTATTTTTATGATCAATATAACCATCAAGATGTGTTTGTAGTTTTGTGTAAGTATTCAGTTTGATTATGTTTTGGGGATGTTTTGGTACTTTGGAGATGAGTTATGAGATGTGTATGCATTTTTTCATGATCTAACCTGGTATAGGAATGTGTTCACATGTGTCTTAAAACCTTACCATAACTTGAGGTGGGCATTGTGGCACACACCTTTAATCCCAGCACTCTGGAGGCAGAGGTACTGAGTTCTAGGCACCCTGAGACTACATATTGAATTTCAGGTGTGCCTGGATTAGAAAGGGTTCTTAAGTTCAAAAACAAACAAAACAAAAAGAAGAGAAAACCTTACCACAACTTTATAAAGCATAGGTAATTCTCTGTTTCATTGGTTACTTTCTGTGTATTTTTGCATCAGTGCCTCTCTGTAACTCATAATTATGTGAATCATGCTGTATACTCCACTTTTGAAACAAAATTATAGCCACTCTTCTTGTACAGACATCCACATAAAGATTGAAGGATCTCACCCCCAAGTAAGACTCAGAATACTCCACATACATATTTACACACACACACACACACACACACACACACACACACACCATGAATATAACAATGTCCCAAACTCATTCTCACACTGAAGATCAGGACGATGTGTGAGGTCATGATTGAGCACTGTATGATGGAGGCCTTCAATATTATCACCTAACATAGGAAAGGATGTTGGACTGGGGCTATCTCTACAAGAAAAAAATAGTGGCATCATTTTATGTTTTCTGATGTGAACGTCACATCTCTTCTATAATGGAACTAAATTTTATTCTGTCAAACTTGATGTTAAGTTTTTCACTTTGCATTTTCTTTTGTTTGTTGTTCACAAAAAGAGATTCAGAAAATAGGGAGATTTAGGAGGAGGGAGAGCAAGGGGGATAATGCCAGGGAATATTGTGTGTATGTGTGGAAATTGACTATAAAACTTTTAGAAACTCTATAGTATATAACCCATGGACTATGTGAGCTCTTTAGTGATTTCCCCTTTCATTTATTTTGTTACATAAAGAGTAGAGAGTAGATTCCATAACATAGACTGGGACACAATAGAAACAGTGTCATTGACACACTCAGATCCAATCATCACAAATTTCCAAATGTGCTTTACAGCGTTCCTTACCTTTTGAAGTAAAAATATGAGAGACAAAATTACTTTCATGCCATTTTTCCAAAATCTAGAAAAATGACATAAACCTGAATGTATGAATTGATCTCCAATTAAGTTGTCCTTGCTGGGTTACATTACCAACATAAAGGGGATAATGAACAGAAAGCATGATGTGCCATTGGGAAAATAAAGCTTGATCAACCTATGGTTTATAAAGTAGGATGGGTTTTGTGTTTAGAAAGGAATCTAATAGCCATATTTTCTGACTTCTATTCCATAAAATTCAGCAAAATGCCACATTATCAGTGAAGAGACACAGAAAGAGTATAACAAGATTATTAGTGACAAGCAAATTGCAACTCAAAATATCCTGGATGTCACCAAGACAGGTGAATCACTCTTGGGCTATCATGGGAAAATAAAGATTAAAGAATCTCTGTCATCCTCTGATGGCCATTTCTCATTCAGAATACTTATGATTAAAGATTTCTCATTTATGAAGTGAATGTAATACCACTTTATCCTCTTTTTTGTATTTTACAGACACATGTCCAAAATGGAGATATTGACTGTGTAAGTAGAAACATGGCTCTCACAACTATTCAAATGTTCAAGCTAAATAGCATTTGAAGTCAATTCAATCTTAAAAACAAAACCTATTAATACAGGGCTGGAGAGATGGCTTAGCAGTTAAGCACTTCCCTGTGAAGTCTAAGAACCCAGGTTTGAGGCTCGATTCCCCAGGACCCATGTTAACCAGATGCACAAGGGGGCGAAAAAGATCTGGAATTCGTTTGCAATGGCTGGAGGCCCTGACACGCCCATTCTCTCTATCTTACTCTTTCTCTCTCTGTCTGTAGCTCTCAAATAAATAAATAAAAATAATTTAAAAAATTATTAATACAAAAACATGAAATAAATGGTGCATTAGTGAAATATTTATAATTAATGTAATGTGAAATTAGTCCTGTTTAAATAGTGATTTTCATTAAATGAAGAAAAAATTAATTAATTTAATAAAAATGAAATCTGAAATGATTATTAGGCATTTTAATACTCCTTTGAATGTAGACATCACATTGACAGCATATTTACAATAATTCAATGAGGCTCATCATCGCCATGCATGGCCTAGAGGTGTGACTTGGACATCACTATATACACAGAATCTCACACTTCTATCATGACAAGAAAAGTCATGTGAAGTAGTAGACCCTGGAAAATATGCCAGCATAAACGTACTTGATAACCCAAAGACAGTGCCCTTTGGTGTTAGTTTTTATTCATGAGAATACATTCATTCATATTGCCCATGTTCAAACAACACCCATATGATTTTCTTTATACCCTGACACTGATGATGTTCTCAATATCCCCTCACATCCATGTAAATAACCATCACTTATAATTCCCCAGGTTATAAGAAGATTCACATTGCTTGCAGCAAGTAGGTCTCTATGGAAGCAGAATCAAAAACTACAGACTTGGGCTGGAGAGATGGCTTAGCGGTTAAGCACTTGCCTGTGAAGCCTAAGGACCCCGGTTCGAGGCTCGGTTCCCCAGGTCCCACGTTAGCCAGATGCACAAGGGGCGCACGCGTCTGGAGTTCGTTTGCAGTGGCTGGAAGCCCTGGCGCGCCCATTCTCTCTCTCTCCCTCTATCTGTCTTTCTCTCTGTGTCTGTCGCTCTCAAATAAATAAATAATAAAAAAACTACAGACTTGTAATCATCTTTCATTCCAGATTGTACTCATGTTTGAGTATTTCTGATCCTTCACCCAGTCTGCCCTGTCCATGTATTTCCCATTGCTGATTTTAGTATTAGTAGCTCCCTCTGAGATTAAATGAATTGATTTCTTATAACTGTCAATGCACGCTGAATAAAAAGTTTATTACTGGAACTTAGATGATCTGGCCCCACCTCATAGTCCTTATCACACTTTGGATACATTTCTTTTGTCTTTTTCATTTTAGAAAAGCCACATTTGGTGGTGGAGAAATAAGAGGTAAAATCAAGTCAATTTGAAGTAGAAAAAATGTGCAAAATTTTGAATAAATAGTATTGCCTGTGTTTTGTCACATTTATTATTGAAAAATCAGGAAGTATATGGATTATATGACAAAGAGGTTAATAGTTAGCATGTTACTGAATCCCGAAAAGTGAGCTGAGATCTGGTAATTGTTGTCCATGCCTCTAGTCCCAGCACTTGGGTTGCAGAGGGCGGAGGAGTGCCATGACTGCAAGGCCAGGCTGAGAGTACATAGTGAATTCCATGTCAGCCTACAATACAGTGAGTCACTACCTCAAAAACCACCACCACCAACTACAGCAACCAACTAGAGACAACTCACCAAGGAGGATTGAACTTCTACCTCAGATTTCACATATATTCACTTCATTCTCTACAGCAAAATGTAAAATATTCCTGAGAGACAAACGAAAAGTTGCCAATGTCTTACCACTCATCATAAACTTGAGGATGTACATATCTACATTGGTTTCTTTACATATCATGATCACACAGGATTTTTTTTAAGCATTGACATCAGATTTACTAGCAATATTAAGACACAAAGAAAAATGGAAGCAGAAATTTACAAAAGTTTAATTTATGAAAACCATGCTATTTTGTACCAAAAAAAAAAATTTTTTTTAAAGCCAACCAATAAGAATTAGGTCCAGGAAAATTTGTAGTGAAGTATTTATGAAAGAAATAAACATTCTTAAAAGTGTAGAAATCCATTAGATAGTGTGTAATTCATGAGATTAGAAGAATAAAAACTTAATCATCTGCATATGTGTAAAAACCATGTGGGTCCACATATCTTGGTTTTCCCACTGCTGGTGGTACGGATGTAAGAGGAATTCTGGAACTCATCAGAGAGTCCAGCTACCTAACTGTATATTTCACTTCCACAGGGACAGACCCTTTGTCTAAAACCAAGCAAAACACTAGATTGCTTCTTAAAATAATCCTAGTTTGCTCTATTACAATCACATACATGAAGAAACAATGCATGTATGCCAATAGTACACACAAACAAATACAAGTTCTTCTCTAACAAGCTTCCCTAGCTCTCAATTCCATTGATTCTGAAAAAGTGAACAATGAACACAAATACAGTCCTTAGACAGAGATATATATCATTGTAGAAATTAACAAATGGTCCTAAATATAAAGCATGCATTATTCTCATATAACATATTCAAAACAAAAAATGACTAGCTCTGAAAACGAGGAGACAAAAATAAATGATGTAATTAGAACTTCCTTGTGATAAACAACATGTAAACATGAGATATTTATTAATACAAAGAGCTATTTAACAAACTGTTAGTCTGTATAAGAAAAATAATTCAGTGTACACAACCAATAAACACAAACCTCTGTGCACTTCAAGCTTATCAAGGATAAGGAAGTATTAGAAAACTGTAGATTTTTAAATGTTACCAAGACTGAATTGGCTAAAGAAAATCTTTGTTAAAGCAAAGGTAAGAGTTTCCTTCAGTGCTGAAATATAGAAAATTCTATCAAAAAATTATTTTCAGGCTGAAGAGATGGCTTTGTAGTTAAGGTGCTCTCTGTGAACCCTAAGAACTACTATTTGAATCTCCAGGTCCCATGTACCCAGATGCACAGTGATGCAAGCATGCAATCTTGATCATGCACCACAACGCACCACACATGTCTTGAGGTCGTTAGCAGGAGCTGAGGGCCCTGGTGTGTCCATTCCCTCCCTCTCTTTCTCTCTTTTTGCCTTTCTCTGTCTCTCTTTAAAAAAAAAATCATTTAAACAGTGGTTATTTTTGTCATTTACTCTAAATGACATAAAAAAGATATAAACTGTGTAATATCTTTAAACTAGTTACCGTTTTTATGACACAAATATCAGGAAGAAATGTGAAAAAAGAAATCTGTATGTCAATAACATTGATGAACATACATGAATACTGAGAACTCAATGAACACTTTTAGCTTACTTTCAGTAGCAAGTGGAGTATTTGATTCAGTGGGAAATATCCTTAGTATACTCTGAAGAGAAAGGGAATATATGCTTTTTCCTTTAGAAACTAGTATAGTAGTCTCTGAACAGTAAGTCCTGGAAGTACCCTCTGTAATTAATAGCCTTAACAAAAATCTTGATAAAGACGTGTACAGATTACCCTCATTGAGAGACAGACTTTGTAACTCAAAAATGCACCAGTAGAAATGCTACCATTAAGAATTAGATTTTTAGCTTCTGGTTAAGATGGCGGCATAGCAGCCACACAAAAGCAGCCTAGGGAAGAAAAGGCCAAAGAAAACCCAGGAAAATACACACATTTACTAAAAAGTGAGGTGTATGAGAAATTAAAATGGCAGCAGAGAAGTAGGAGTGTCCCAGAGCATCCAGAACCCACACAAGCAGGCCGAAGCAGCTCCGGCAGTGGCGCCTCGGCTTCAGCAGTAGAAAAGAAAGATTTCAAAAAAAAATTATGGTAAATATGTTCAAAGAAATCAAAGAACAAATCAAAGGAATGAAAGAGGAAATCAAAAGAATCAAAGAAGATGCAGGACACCAATTTAATGAAATAAAGAAGGCAATACAAGACGTAAATAAGGAAATAGAAATAATAAAGAAAAACCAGTCAGAATTACTAGCAATGAAGAACACAGATAATGAAATAAAAATCTCTGTAGAATATGTCACCAGTAGAATGGATGAAGGACAGGATAGAATATCTAAGCTAGAAGACCAGGTGGCAGATCTGATGCAGTCCAACAAAAAGAAAGACAAACTAATAGAAAAGTATGAGTGGGAATTTCAAGATATTTGGGACACTATGAAAAGATCAAACATAAGAATTCAGGGCATAGTAGAAGGAGAAGAATCTCACTCCAAAGGCATAGTAGGCATCCTCAACAAAATCATAGAAGAAAACTTCCCCCAAATTGGGAAACAGGTGTCAGTGCAGATATAGGAAGCTATTAGAACACCAGAGAAAACTTGGAAAGAAGCTTTACTTGACATATTATAATCAAACTACCAAACACACAATCCAAAGAAAAATATTGAAAGCAGATAGAGAGAAAAATCAAGTTACCTACAAAGGCAAGCCCATCATGACTACAGCAGATTATTCAACACAAACTTTAAAAGACAGAAGGGCTTGGAGTGATGTATTCCAAGTTCTGAAAGATAACAACTGTCAACCACGGTTACTTTATCCTGCAAAGTTATCCATTCAAATAGATGGAGAAATAAGGACATTCCATGACAAAAGCAGGTTAAAGGAGTATTTGAAGACAAAACCAGCTCTACAGAAAATACTTGAAAGAATCCACCATGCCGAAGAGAAGGAAAAGCACATATATAAGCAACCTAGGAAAAACAAGCAATACTCAAATACTAATTAACACAAGAGAACAAAGGTAGAACCGGAACCACAAAAAAATGGCAAACATAAATACATACCTTTCAACAATATCACTTAATATCAATTGCCTCAAGGCCCCAACCAAAAGACATAGGTTTGCAGACTGGGTAAAAAGGAGGATCCTACAATTTGTTGTCTCCAAGAAACTCACCTTTCTAGAAAGGATAGACATTATCTTAGGGTGAAAAGTTGGAAAACAGTGTTTCAAGCAAATGGGCCTAGAAAACAAGCAGGGGTTGCTATCCTAATATCTGACAAGTCAGACTTCAGTCCAAGGTTAGTCAAGAAAGATAAGGACGATCACTTTATACTGATTAAGGGCACACTCCAACCGGAGGATATTACAATCCTAAACATATATGCACCTAACACGCCGGCACCCAAATTCATCAAACAAACATTATTAGAACTAAGGTCACAGATAACACCAAACACAGTGGTAGTGGGTGACTTCAACAACCCATTCTCATTAATTGACAGGTCATCCAAGGAGAAAATAAACAGAGAGGCATCTGGACTAAACGAGGTCATAGTAGGAAAGGACCTAACATATATACAGGACATTTCATGAAATGCTGCAGAATATACATTCTTTACAGCAGCACATGGAACATTCTCTAAAATAGACCATATTGCCAGGTGTGGTGGTGCACGACTTTAATTGCAGCACTCGGGAGGCAGAGGTAGGATCTCAGAGAGTTTGAGGCCACATTGAGACTACAGAGTGAATTCCAAGTCAGCCTGAGCTAGAGTGAGACCCTACCTCAAAAAAACCAAAAAAGAAAAAGAAAAAAGAAAAATAGAGCATATATTAGGACACAAAGCAAATATTAACAAATATAGGAAAATTGAAATAATTCTTTTATTTATTTATTTATTTATTTATTTGGGAGCGACAGACACAGAGAGAAAGACAGATAGAGGGAGAGAAAGAGAATGGGCGCGCCAGGGCTTCCAGCCTCTGCAAACGAACTCCAGACGCGTGCGCCCCCTTGTGCATCTGGCTAACGTGGGACCTGGGGAACCAAGCCTCGAACCGGGGTCCTTAGGCTTCAAAGGCAAGCGCTTAACCACTAAGCCATCTCTCCAGCCCGAAATAATTCTTTACACTCTATCTGACCACAGTGGATTGAAACTACAAATCAATAGCAAGAAAGGCTATAGAGCTTACACAAAATCATGGAAACTAAACAATACACTACTAAATGATGAATGGTTCAATGAAGAAATCAAAAAAATTTACAGAGTCAAAAGATAATGAGAACACAACATACAAAAATCTCTGGGACACAATGAAGGCAGTCCTAAGAGGTAATATTATAGCTTTAAGTGCCTATATTTAGAAATTAGAAAGGTCACAAGTAAACGACCTAATGCTTCACCTTAAAGCCTTGGAAAAAGAAGAACAAGGCAAACCAAAAATCAGTAGACAGGAAGAAATAATAAAGATTAGGGCAGAAATTAATGAAATAGAAACAACAACAACAAAAACAATCCAAAGAATTAATGAAACAAAGTGGTGGTGATTTGAAAGGATAAACAAGATTGATAAACCCTTAGCAAAGCTGACCAAAAGAAAGAGAGACACAAATTAATAAAATTAGAGATGAAAAAGGTAACATCACAACAGACGCCAGACAAATTAAAAAAAAAAAAAAATCAGAGGTACATACTATAAAAGCCTATACTCCACAAAGTATGAAAACCAGAAAGTAATGGATGAGTTCCTTGATTTATATGACCTGCCAAATTAAATCAAGATGAGATTAATCACCTAAATAGACCTATAAGATGTATGGGGATACGAACAGTTATCAAAAGTCTCCCAACTAAAAAATGCCCAGGCCCAGATGGATTCACTGCTGAATTTTACCAGACCTTCAAGGAAGAGCTAACACCATTGCTTCTTAAGCT
Source organism: Jaculus jaculus (assembly GCF_020740685.1). Classification (NCBI taxonomy): domain Eukaryota; kingdom Metazoa; phylum Chordata; class Mammalia; order Rodentia; family Dipodidae; genus Jaculus; species Jaculus jaculus. The sequence continues at coordinate 80,090 of NW_025423388.1, forward strand.
TTTCCAGGAAATAGAAAAAGAAGGAATTCTACCAAACTCCTTCTATGAAGCTAGCATCACCCTGATACCAAAACCAGGCAAAGACAGAAAAAAAAGAAAATTACAGACAAATATCCCTCATAAACATAGATGGAAAAATTCTCAACAAAATATTGGGAAACAGAATACAAGAATACATCAGAAAGATCATTCACTCTGACCTAGTAGGCTTTATCCCAGAGTTGCAGGGATGGTTCAATATACACAAATGTATAAATGTAATACATTACATAAACGGGTTGGAGGACAAAAATCACATGATCATCTCATTAGAGGCAGAGAAAGAGTTTGACAAAATCCAACATCCCTTCATGATAAAAGTCCTACAGAGACTGGGAATAGAAGGAACACATCTCAATATAATGAAGGCTATTTATGACAAGCCTACAGCCAACATATTACTTAATGAGGAAAAACTGGAAGCTTTTCAACTAAAATCAGGAAGAAGACAAGGGTGTCCACTGTCCTGACTTTTATTTAATATAGTTATGGAAGTCTTAGCCATAGCAATAAGACAAGAGACACACATATAAGGGATACAAATTGGAAAGGAAGAGATCAAGTTATCATTATTTGCAGATGACATCATTCTATACATAAAGGACCCTAAAAACTCTACTAGCAAACTGTTAGAGCTGATAAAAACGTACAGCCATGTAGCAGGATACAAAATAAATACACAGAAATCAGTAGCCTTCATATATGCTAACAACAAACACAGAGAGCAGGAAATCAGAGAATCACTCCCATTCACAATTGCACCCCCCCAAAAATAAAGCACCTTGGAATGAACCTAGCCAAGGAAATAAAGTATCCCTACAATGAGAACTTTAAAACAGTGAAGCAACAAATTGCAGAAGACACTAGGAAGTGGAAAAAATCCTTTGTTCCTGGATTGGAAGCATCAATATTGTGAAAATGACAATCTTACCAAAAGCAATCTACACATTTAATGCAATCCCCATCAAAATCCCAATGGCATTCTTCATGGAAATAGAAAAAACAATCCAAAATTTCATTTGGAATCACAAAAAACCTTGAATATCTAAAATCATACTGAGCAACAAAAATAAGGCTGGTGGTATCACCATACCTTATTTTAACCTATACTACAGAGCCATAGTAACAAAAACAGCGTGGTACTGGCACAAAAGCAGACATTTAGATCAATGGAACAGAATAGAGGACCCGTATGTAAGCCCAGGTAGCTATAGCCACCTGATATTTGATAAAAATGACAAAAATACAAATTGGAGAAAAGACAGCCTCTTTAGCAAATGGTGTTGGGAAAACTGGATATGTTTCTGTAGAAAGATGAAAATACATCCTTCTATCTCTCCATGAACAAGAATTACGTCCAAATGGATTAAAGACCTTAACATCAGACTGGAAACTCTAAGACTGCTAGAGGAAAAAGTAGGGGAAACCCTTCAACATATTGGTCTTGGCAAAGACTTCCTGAATACAACCCCAATTGCTCAGGCAATAAAACCACAGATTAACCACTGGGACCTCATGAAATTACAAAGATTTTGCACCGCAAAGGACACAGTGAAAAAAAGCAAAGAGGCAACCTACAGAATGGGAAAAAATCTTCGCCAGCTATATATCTGATAGAGGATTAATATCTAGGATATACAAAGAACTCAAAAAGCTAAATAATAAGAAATCAAACAAGCCAATCAAAAATGGACTATGGAGCTAAATAGAGCATTCTCAAAGGAAGAAATACGAATGGCATATAAGCATCTAAAAAAATGTTCTACGTCACTAGTCATCAGGGAAATGCAGATTAAAACTACATTGAGATTCCATCTCACTCCTGTCAGATTGGCCACCATCATGAAAACAAATGATCATAAATGTTGGCGGGGATGTGGAAAAAAAGGAACCCTTCTGCACTGCTGGTGGGAATGCAATCTGGTCCAGCCATTGTGGAAAACAGTGTGGAGGTTCCTAAAGCAGCTAGAGATTGATCTACCATATGACCCAGCTATAGCACTCCTAGGCATACATCCAAAGGACTCATCTCATTTCCTTACAAGTACGTGCTCAACCATGTTTATTGCTGCTCAATTCGTAATAGCTGGGAAATGGAACCAGCCTAGATGTCCCTCAACAGATGAGTGGATAATGAAGATGTGGCACATTTATACAATGGAGTTCTACTCAGTGGTAAAGAAAAATGAAGTTATGAAATTTGCAGAAAAATGGAAGGACCTGGAAAGTATTATACTAAGTGAGGTAACCCAGGCCCAGAAAGCCAAGAGCGCCACCTGTTCTCCCTCATATGTGGATCCTAGCTACAGATGATTGGGCTTCTGTGTGAGAAGGAAAAAACTCAGTAGCAGAGGCCAGTATGTGTAAAAAGGAGACATAAAGGGAAGAGAAAGGAAGGGAGGAGGATACTTGATACGTTGGTATTGAATATATGTAAGTAGAATGTTTGAGATGGTGTGGGGATATAATGGAGAATGGAATTTTAAAGGGGAAAGCCGGGGGAGGGGGGAAGGGTATTACCATATAATATTTTTTATAATCATGGAAAATGTTAATAAAAATTGAGAAAAAAATTAAAAAACAGTTAAATTTTTTTCTTTCTTGTTTTTATTTTGAGATAATCTCTGCACACTTTTTATGTGAGAGAGTGAGAGAAAGCATGAGACATAATTGGCATACCAAGGATTCAGGCATTTTATTCCAGATAAATATGCCACCTTGGTGGCAGGTGAGATCTTGTGCTCATGCATCACCTCGTGTGGCCGGTTAGTTGGAATCTGAAGAGTCAAATGTACCCTTATGCTTTGCAGTGAAGTATTTAAAGTGCTAAGCTATCTCTTCAGCCTGATAATTAATTATTTAGATTCTACCAGCATGTGTATAAATGGCCCTAATTGAGCAAATATCCAGTGTATATTAAGAGCAAGTACATAATTTTCATTGAAAAATAGCCTTAATAGACTTTGAGCAGAAATCAAAAGAATGTCCATCATTTAGGTGTAAACTTAGTTATCCATGACTAACAAGAACAAGTACACAGCAGGAGAAATCCATTTCATCGAGTGGTGAGAAAGTTTTGATATTGTCATCATTCAGAAATGGTGTTATTTGACTGTAAAGGCAATTGTAGCAATTGCCAAAGTAGTTAATCTCTGTATTCAATGACCAGCAGGTGTATGAATCACTTGCACTCAGGAATATCCATAGTAGACTAAAAATAAAAATAAAAAGTGTATGAATGACCCTCATAGAGTCACAGACTTATTAAACAATGACCATCAAAAATAAGAATTTAGGACTGCTTCTAGGTAAGATGGCAGCTGAGGAACCACACCAAATCAGCCTAAGGATGGATTTAAGTAAAACCCCACCAAAATACACCCTTCCTCTGAACAGAGAAGGAGTATAAGTTATTCTCAGACACAGCGGAGAAGCCAGAGACACCATGACCCACAATAAAGGAGGAAAATGGCCAGAGACACCCTGAGGCAATCCTGGTACATTCCTGGTGTGTCAAGCAGCAGTAGCAACTGCAGAGACCAAGCAACAGATTTTTCAACTCCATCAGCTCTCTTGCAAAGTTAAGGAATCTGAAGGAAAGAGAGCTGAGATCAACTAAAGTGCTACTGAAAATTCAAGAAACTCCAGAACTCTGAACTCTCCCATCCCACATCATCAGATAAGTAGAACACAAACATGAAATGAATTCAGGATGCAAAAGTTGCCACAATATGGTAGAAGAAACTCAAAGAATCAAGACAATACAATTCCACGAAAAACAATCAATCCATCAGAAATGATCACCAATGAGACTGTTTTAGATGAAATGCCTGAAAAAGATTTCAAGAAGATGATGGTATGTATGCTCAAAGAAATCAGAGAAGAAATGAAGGTAAGCAAAGTAGAAAACAAAAGAATTAAAGAAAACAAACTTCTGAAAGAGAACACAGGAAATCAGCTTAATTAAATAAAGAGGTTATTATGAGACATGAATAAGGTAGTAGAAATACTGAAGAAAAACCAGGCTGAAATCCTGACCCTGAAGAATACAGTCAATCAGATAAACATCTCAGTGGAAAGTCTCTCTGTTAGAATGGATGAAGGAGAGAACAGAATATCTAAAATAGAAGACCATGTGGCAGATCTAATACAGTCCAACAAAGAGAAATACAAACTAATAGCAAAGAATAAATGGAAATTTCAAGATATCTGGGACACTATGAAAAGATCAAACATAAGAATTCATTGTAGAACAGAAGGAGAAGAATTCCAATCCAGAGGCTTAGTAGGTGTTTTCAACAAAATCATAGACTGAAATTTTCCTCAAATTGGGAAAGAAATGCCAACACAGATATGAGAAGATTTTAGAACACCAAACAGGCAAAATCTGGAAAAAACCTCTCCATTCCATGTTATAATTAAACTACTAAACACAGAAACCAATAAAAATATATTGACAACACTTAGAGAGAAGAAGCAAGTCGCCTACAAAGACAAGCCCATCAGAATAACTGCAGATTAATCAACACAACTTTAAAAGCCAGAAGGGCTTGAAATGATATCTTCCAAGTTCTGAAAGATAATGACTGTCAACCAAATTAACTTTCTCCTGCAAAGATATTTTTCCCAATTGATGGGGATTTAAGGCCATTCCACAACAAAAACAGGCTAAAGGATCTTATGACAACTAAACCAGCTCTATGGAAAATACTTGAAGGAATTCTTAGTGCCAAAGAGAAAGCAAAACACACACAGGATGAAATAGGAAAAAAATAAACCACACTGAAATAACAGTTAAAACAAATGAGTAAAGGGAAAACAGGAAACACTACAAACAAAAAGAAGAATGGTAGAAATAAATGCATAATTTCCAATAATAACTATTAATATCAATGGCCTCAATGCACCATCCAAAAGACACAGGCTTGCAGACTGGATTGAAAGCAGGATCTGGCCTTTTGTTGCCTCCAGGAAATTCATCTCTCAATAAAAGATATATGCTGCCTTATGATGAAAGGGTAGATAATGATATTTCAAGCACACGGGCCTAGGAAACAAGCAGGAGGTGGTATCCTAATATTTGACAGCACAGACTTCAAACTAACATTACTGAGTAAAAGATAAAGAAGGTCATTTTATACTTATTAAAGGAACACTCCAGCAGAAGGGCATTACAATTCAAAACATGGAGAAATCAAGTTGTTGCTGACCAGAAAACCTTCTCCATTGTAGCAAAGCCAAGTGAAAGCTGGAAAAAGCTGCACTGTATGCAGTCCAATGGGAGATAGAAGTCATGAGAAGTGAAAACTGTGGATATTGGAAACCTCACGTTTGGCCATACAGACCAAATGACTGAATTAGTGCAATAGTGGCATGTCTGCTCTGAGAAACCAACTGCTCTCTAATTGGACTGAAGGCCCACTCTATGGGAGAGAGTACATGCCTCTGTTACTGAAAACCTAATCAAAAGCCTATGACAGGGGAGAGCATGGGCCTTAGGGGTATAAAGCTTGCTCTTATCTGGGTAAATGCATATATTACTCTCACCAAATTGCCCTGAAAGCACTGCATTTATTGTTCATACTGATATATCAATGCTACTCTTACTTCTGGTTAGAGAAGTTTCTCTTTTCAGATGGTGTTGACCACTGGGATGACCCCAAAGGCAACACAGTGCTGAGATGAAGTGGCAGAACAATGGAATGTAGAGCACTAAAACATCACCATCTGAAAAGAGAAGCCTGTCTGGTTTGCTGTAATCTGAACTTCGTGTCAGAATTACATCATTAAGAAAAGCTTTGATATAGATAGAAAGATGGTTCAGCAGTTAAGGTGCTTTTCTGTGAATCCTAATACAAAGGTTCAAATCCACAGTACCCATGTAAGCCACATGGACAGGATTGTACATTCATCTGGATTTTGATTGCAGTGACTAGAAGCCATGGAACAGCCATTCTGTCTCTCTCTTTCTCTGTATTTCTTTATCTATATCTAGTCTATATCTATCTATCTACATATTTAAAACTGTGTGTGTGTGTCATTCTCCCTACTTTTTCCTCCTCTAATAAATGAATAAAATATATTATCAAAAAAATAAAATCTTAATTACTGGAGAGATGACTCTCAGGGAATAAGACACTTTGTTACAAAGCCTAAAGGCTCACTTTGGACTCCCTTGTGCCCCACTAAAGCCAGAAAGATGCAGAGTGCTAAGCATATTTGGAGTTTGTATATTGCAGCAGGAGGGTTTTGTTCTGCCCACTCTGTTTTTGTCTCTCTGTCTGCACATAAATATATAAATAATAAGGCTTTTAATATGTTTTGCCAGTCACCCCGAAATTGACACAGTACAGCATTAAAACAAATTATGTAGGAATCATCATCATTGAGAAATATACTTAGTACATAGACTCTATTGAGCAAGTGTACAAATTTTCCACCTTAAAAAGTTTACTTTGGTCTAGAGAGATGATTTAGTGGCTAAGCACTTGCTTGTGAAGCCCAAGGACCCAGTGTGAGGCTCAACTTTCCAGGACCCATGTAATCCAGATGCACATGTGACACATGCATCTGGAGTGTTTGCATTGGCTGGAGGCCCTGGCATGCCCATTAATAACACACACACACACACACACACACACACACACACACACACACACACACACACGGTCTTAATTATTTCCTTTAAGTTTCTAGGTGGAAATTGTCACTCATCATGAATCTACTTCATTAACTAATAACAAAACCTACATGACGAGATTCAAAGTTGAATATTTAATCCTCTCTGCACCTGCCCTTGTGGCACAGTATTAATTCCTAGAAGTAGATACAGTTCATCATTTTATATATGCTGTCTGCATCTATTCACTGCTATTTTCTTCTAAGTTCTAAGTTGGCACATCAGCTGAAATCCCTGCCACCCAGTATGCAAAATCAATTCTGATGCCTCTCTTCTTTCCTAAGACAGGATAAGTTCAATACTCCCTGTCTTACAATAGTAAACTCTTTTGTTCATTAGCATTTATGAAAATTCACAAGTGTGCTTTCTTTAAATCCCTTAACAAGTTTATTTTTACTTAATCTTTCTTCCTCTATCTTTAGCTGGAAACATGCCTTAATGAGAAATGATCTGCCCTTCCAGATGTGTGGTCCTCAAGTCTGAGTTAACCCTGTGAGGTCACTAAGCTACAATCTCTCCTTATCTGAGACAATATTGTATGCCAGAAATTCAAAGGTTTTTCTCTTATTTTCTACATTTGTCCCCGTATTGTCCTACACATGGACAGTTATCCTTGGTATAGTCAGGATTGTGAGAATGACTTGGAGAATGTTTGCATAAAGCTATTCCAGACAAAATTGACTGGAGTTGTTAATTTGCAAGTTAGCACAAGCAACAACACACCAGACCAAATTACACATGGGGCAAAGATTACACTGAACACTCACCCTGACTCACTCTATACACATGGTGACTTGTCAACAGAGTTCCTGCCTAGTGAAATATCTATAATTATAGTAATGTAGGTGGTCCTGTTCTTACTTTGATGTTTGTCAGATACAAATATCAGCTCATTTGTAATGGACATAGATAATTGAACTTTCTGCTGTTAATAATGAAATTATGCTTGGCTTGCATAGGAAGAACAGCCTTAAACTTGCAGGGCAACATTAGAAAGAATCAGTGAATGGAGTAAAATATCCACTGGGGCACATGCCTTGTGCTTCACCATCTGGTACTACACAGTGGGAGCCAGGGGAAGGATGGCTATTTTTTTTTTCCATTGAACCTGGATTGTGCTCACTCATGTGAACAAAGTCAAGTTTCCAACTTATCTCATGCCTCACTTAACATCATCTCATTAGTGGAATGCAGCCATGCCAAACAGGTCAGCAGTGTCTGACTCACAGGTCAGAGAAAACTTGTGTAAACCTTGGACAGGAAGAATGAGCTCATTCCATATCATACAAACAGAGAATTTTTGGGACTCTATATTATGATTTTGGATATGACAGAAAAATGGAGCAAAGAATCAGGTGTTAGGAAAAGAAATACTTATACCCTGAAATATATCCACTTCAAAGTTGCTCTGAATAACAACAAAAAAAGAGTGTGTGGGGGGGGAGAATTTCCTGTTTCATCTTCTACAAAGTATGAAAATGGAAATCTCTGTGGTGAGATTCTGGGTATGATTTATGACACTAACATAAAGATTTCCTTTTACATCAATTGTCTGAAGCCAGCAGTGTGATATGGCTCAAACTCAGGAGGATGTGGGGAAAAACAATTACTCTCTCCCTGGCCTAACAGTATTCATTTTGAGTTCAAACTAGCTCCACAAGCTTTTATAAAACACCATAAATGTGGTGTAGAACAGAGTGAAACGTGGCTCTGTGTTGGTCCTTTGGGTCAGGGGTCAGAGATTGGTATTGGATGAGAACATAGTGGCTGGTGTTGCAGTCTGTCATTCTAGAGGAGCATGTATTTCTGTGGTTGTAGTGGTGTGTTATAAGGAGGTTCTTGTCCTGGGCCACAGTAATGGTTGTCTTTTTCAGCTGGAGTGACACCAGGTTGGGATCAGTGCCCTTACCCTGTAGGATCTTCAATATGACCCTATATCCCATTCCACTCAGTATGTTGCCCAACACAAACACTGGTAGTAGCAGTATCTCCTCCAGCTTCATATATCTCCAGGATCTTGGAAATTGAGTTTAGGACATCCCCGGCATCCCTAAAAATCCCAGAGCTAGGAGAGCTCATAATTCATTATAGGCCCATTTACCTTGGAAAATTAATAATTTCCTTCTCCAGCATCCAATATTATTCCTCGCAGAACCACAGACCCCCCATGACCCCTAAAGCCCCTCCATATCTGTAACCACTCCATAAAATCAGTACATTTCCTCCAAACACAGCTCCAGCATAGAGCTTGATACATCCATTAGGTGCCAGTGTGCCTGCATGTCCCATACTTGGACTTTTTGCCATCCCTCCAGGACACTTGTAACCACCATCATCCGACTCAAGCCTGTAGTCCCAGTACGATGGACACTGTGAAGAGGACAACAGGACACTGGGCCTCTGCTCCTACGTCCATGTACTGACATAGACATTGGTGTCCCTGCAGGCAACCTTTGCAGTCACCTGCTCCCTTTAGTGCAGATCATTAAGGTGGCAGAGTTTGACGTCTTTTGTGGTGCATGTCCATGTTGTTGATCTGTGGAAAGGATATCAGATCACTCTTTGAGCAAGGGCATGAATGTTCAAACTGAGTTTTGGAACTCTCAGTTAAAGAAGTTATGTAGTAATTGGAGGAAGCAGGGCTGGAGAGATGGCTTAGCACATAGGGCCCCTGCCTGTGAAGCCTATGTACCCATTTCAGTTCTCCAACACCCATGTAAGTGAGATGCAGTGTGGCACATGCTTCTGGAGTTCGTTTGCAGTGGTTGGAGGCCCTGGTGTGCCCTGTCTTTCTTTCTATCTGCTAAATGTTCTCTGTTTCTCTCAGAAAAAAAAATCAATATAAAATATTTACAAGTATTCAGTAATTGAAGCGAGCAGCTTGTAATACATTCTCCATTATGTAACTCAGGACAAAAGAGTGAGGAATTGTTGCTGTCATTGACATTTTATGTGGACTTACCGTGCCGATCAAGGTAGGGGTTCAGCTCATTTTGTTCTTGATTTATTACTAATTCAATTAGGGAAATAAATGCAACTGAAATATACCTAACAGTATCTCTCAGCCAGAGAAAATCAAACACTCACCATGACCAATGGGATCCTTCCACATCTCAGAGATGGGATTCAACTGTGTCTTTCTCCCAGATTCTCTGCAGAAAGAGAGCTACCCTGAACTACTGCAGAGGAGGCAAGATGAGAAGCAGGAAGATGAAGATTCTGCTGCTGGCTGCAGCTCTGCACCATGGTTGATGCTGAGAACATGCCCTTGAAGGTACCATGTGTCACATGAATTTTCAGAGTGGATGTCGTCATGTTTCTTTGTGTGTCTCTCTTCTATTCAGCCACAAAGATGATTATGCATGTGCATACCTTCACATCTTTGGGTTTTTATTTTGTTTTGTTTTCAAGGAGGAACTCATTTTAGCCCAGGAATTATCTATATGGTCCCAGAGTCGCCTCAATCTCACATCTGAAATTGGCTGTTCTCAAGTTTTATATCTATGTCTAACAATGTTAAGGATCTCCTAAAATGTGTTAGGGACACAGTAATGAAATATCTAATAGATTTTGATACAAAACAAAACTGAATACATTACTGAGTTTCTGTTGTACATGACAAAATTTTGATATCAGTCCAGCTGTGTATCTATATTATAAGCTCTGGGTCCAAACTCAGTTTTATCCCTATGAACAAAATGTATATACGTTTGAATTTTTGTTTCTCACAAGCACCTCATTCTCTATCGTCAGGAAAAGCAGATCCCAGGATGAAAACAGACATGTGGGGAATACCCAGAATCTTGACTGTTCTAAATTGATATGTGCTGTTAGTTTTCAGGGAAATACCACACACTTTACCTGGCAGCTAGAAAGGAAAAGACCATAGAAGAGAATGGGATGCTAAGGATATATGTACATGATGTCATATTTTATGATGCTTATGAGAGGATGTTCACCACTTTTATCTGAGGTGAGCAAGACTTTTCTTAAGTTGAAGAAACAAAGGTTTGAAATTTGACCTCTCAAGTAGTGTCAAATTGACAGTGAATCAAATACATCGACTTTCTTGTACTTAAACTTCACACACTGACATATACAATGATAAGCAAAAGGAAAACAAAGTGAGATCAGAAACAATTTATTTTTGCAAAGAGTGAGGGAGTGAGTATTCAGAGATAGAGGGAGAATGGGCAATCTATGGTCGTTCAGCCTCTTGAACGAACTCTAGACGTTTTCTCTCCTGGGTGTAAGTGTCACATTGCACACTTTGCATCACTTTTGTGTCTAGCTATTCATGGGTCCTGGAGATTTGAACAAGCATTCTTATACTTTGCACATCACTCCAGCCAGAAGACAATATTTTGTAAGCAAAGTTTTTATTCCTATTAGGGATTAAGATATCTACTTACTTTTACTCCAGTTTGATGTTGAACAGGAGATTTATGAAGATAGAATTTAAATACAAATCAACAATGATCACAAAGTATTCTCAATAAAAATATTTGGGGGACTGGAGAGATGGTTGAGCCTTTAAGGCACTTACTTGTGAAGGCCACAGACCCATCTTCAACTCTCCAGATCCCACATAAACCAGATGCACAAATGTTAGCCAAGAGCAAGGTCGCACATGCCCACTCATGGATGGCAGTGGTTGAGGCACTGGTGTACCAATTTTCCTTCTCTCTCTTTGTCTCACTCCCTGTAAAAGAAAAACATTCTCAATAAAATATTTTTAAACGTTTTGATGCACAGTATGGCAATATATGAAAAATGAGATTGTTCTGGACAATAAAAATGAAAAATTATATCACTCATTCCTATGAGCTCTTGGGAACTCAGAGAAAACTAATAGAACATCAGAGAAAACAATTTTTAATTTTATTATACAATGTGCTAATATGAAAATATGTAGGGTTATCAATGTCAGTCCTCTTTCTGTGCATATTTTAAGAGTTTCCCTGAATTTCAATTTCTGTTCCCATTGAAACAGTATAATGCAAACCCATGTGGAAAAAGAAGGATCATATTGAGAAAAACGTGAGGCTAGTAAACCAATGAAATTATAGCAGTGAGTATACTAAAGAAATCGAGGTCCAGTATTCTCATTTGAGGTGTGTTGTCCTTCCAAAATGTACCTGCATCTGTATACACAGGTATAGAAAGAGTTTTTGATGGTCTCATTTATGAGGTGGGAAGTCCAGGCTGTCATTGGGTACAGATGTCTATCTCAGCCACATGCATTCCAGGGACGACTCAGCATGTCTGACCATCAAAATCAAACACACAAGGGAGGGATATTACTGAATTCTGGGAATATACTACACTCAAGGTTCCATTGTGTCAACGCATCTGCTCAGTGAGCTCTATAAAATAGAAACGTGTGAATAATGAAGCTAGATAAGATGGATGGTAATGGAAATGTGTTTTCCTTTTAGCATTACCAACAATGTGTGATCTAATGACAATTTCATATTGGATTTTACTAATTTTCATACAGAAAGAATGGGGAATGTCAGAAGTACAGGACTGAGGCAACAAAATTCAAACATGTATATCATTCTTTTCTTCTGTGAGTATCTGATGTTCTAGGATAGGGACATGAATGTAACTCTACAGTGCATTCAAGTGCACCATCATGATATTGAAGGTGCTATATCTCCGAGCATGTTACTGACAGAAGCAACTTACAAGTTGAGACAGTTAACTTGTCTTTTTCTTTCAGATAAATTATTCAGAATTCAGGAACCAGCAATTGTTCCTGATAACAAACCCACTGGCTATTGGCTCTTTAAGGACACAAACCTTACCTACCCAAAAGTATGGTACCTTTTCACTGGCAGTTATGAAGACAGAGGTGGGTACCCCAATCATGTGTGACTGTGCCCATCACCTAAGCACCTCATCTCACATCCTGAACAAATTCCCAAAGAACTGTCACCAGGAATGTGCTGCATGTTGTCAGGCATGAGGGGTTGTCACACATTCCAAACATTACAATAGCCTCAGCTCTCTATTTAACAAGAATGGATCCATGAATTGTATGGCAGTTTCTGCTAACTGTTACCAGTGTAACTGGAAAGGCTCTAAATGTTTTTTCTATGAAAAGTGCATTTGTATTTTATTTATTTTATTTTTTATTTTTATTTATTTAGTAGAGAGAGAGGGACAGAGAATGGGCACAACAGGGCCTCTAGCCACTGCAAATGAACTCCAGGTGCATGGACCACATGTGCATCTGTCTTACATGGGGTCATGAGAATTGAACCTGGGTCCTTAGGCTTTGCAGACAAGCACCTTAACTGCTAAGCCATCTCTCAAGTCCCAAAGTATATTCTCCTTTTTTTAAAAAAATTTAATTTATTAGTTTTCTTTTCAGCAAATACAGGCAGTTTGGTACCATTATTTAGGCTCATCTGTGATCTACCCCCTCCCATTGGACCCTCCTTGTTGATGTAAATGGGTCGTGCATTGTGGATTTAGCCCCCAGTTATTGGTATGCTAAATGTCTGCAAATCATAACCCAACATGTGACTCTGACATTCTTTCTGCCCCGTCTTCCGCAAGATTTCCCTGAGCCATGTTGGGTTCATTTTTGGTCTGCTTCAGTGCTGAGGTGTTGGGGGCCTCTGAGGCTCTGGCTCTCTGATTTGGTAGGAGTTGATTTTTCTCTGCGTTGGTCTCCTTCCCCTTTGTGCTGGTATCCGGTTCGCAGGAAAACATCCCCCTTGCTTGTTTCGCCAATTTTCCTTAGTTTCAGGCGGGTCCCTTTTGAGGTATGTTGGGGCAGCTCTCTTCTTAGGATCTGCATCTATCTGAAAAAGAGAAGCAGATTTATTTGGCTATCGCTGATCATGTTTGCTATGTTGGTTTTTCTCTCTGTTGTGGATGTATGCTGAAGTGGACCAGTTTCTTCCAGCACACAAGGTTCCACAGATTCTGTAAATCTTCATAAACACTTTCCCAGCATAAGCTGCTTCTGGTCAGATGTTTGCCTCAGCAGGGGCAGGAATTGCAAAAACTCCTTCGTTCCTTCCTTGCTTCCTTCTTTCCATTCTTCCCTCTTCCTCTCTCCTCTTCCATGTCTTCTTTCCTCCTCACTCTTCCTCCTATGCCTCCATTGTGGCCTTCCCTTACATACTCTATCCCTTTCTTTGATTCTTCCTCCCATCCCATGTGTTATAGAAGTGAACTGATGTTCAAGCACAGATAAGAGTGTAAACTAGTATGTGAACAATATTAGTGGCAAGAGGCTAATGGAAACTTTTACATAAAGTACACCATGAACAGCAGTGTTCACCTGAATTTTTATTTGCTTAACATAATGTATTTAAGACAAAGTTTCATGCTTCTGAAGTATGAGTACTTCAGAAAGTTTATTTTAAAAGTTTCATGAGCTTTCGTAAAACCCAATGCAAATCTACATTAAATTAAAGCATACGAATAAATCACTCAGTGTTTCCTTTAGTGTAATATGTGCAAAAACATTTAAAATATATTCTCTACTCAGATTATACTATAGGAGGATGTGTTACGAATTCCATTATTTCGAATGGGAAATAAGTTGTACACACCAATGAATGCTAAGTGGTATCATTTCTTTGAACACACACACACACACACACACACACACACACACACACACACACACAGACTTACAGGACAAATTTTGTCTTCTGTTAAATTATTACATTGAAAACCTAATTCCTAATACTTTAAGATGTGACTAGTTATGGAGTTTTTTAAAAAGATAGGTGAGTAAAAAATGCAGTTATTAGGGTATGCAAGGAATCTAACATTACTGGTACTTTTTGGAGAACAGGAACTTGGGGAGCAGTTAAGTACAGAGTGAGAACACCATAGAAACATGGGTGCCCCATCTCCAACTACGGACAGTGCCCTCAGAGGAAGTCTCTGGGACTCCCAGAACCGAATGCTATAGGAAAGCAAATTTCTGCTATGTACACCATCCAGGCTGTAGTAGTTTTATGCATGAGCTCTAGCAACTAGTACACAGCCTGATTTGTGTGCACCTCTATGAAGTAGGGGATGCATGACCAGCTGGTTCTCCCCAAAGGTTTCTTAGTGTGCATTTGGCTTATTGAGTTCTACATGCCTTCACTTGACATCTGATAACTTGGACTCATGTCGAACTCAAAGGTAGTATGCGTACCTCAGGCATGACAACCACGGACACAGGTAGTGGCCCTCTGTCATGTTCAAGCACTTTGAAAGAACTGCCATTGCACTTCCTGGGGCGGGGGGGAGAGTGCCATGTGAGCAAGTTACATCATTTCTGTTATTTCTTGGATGCTGTTCTTAGGGTTTTCATGCAGACAGACAACTGAAATGGCTCAAATAAATACTTATGGCAATTCACCCAAACTAATGAAGTTTGCTCTCCCTCCTTTTCTTGGATTCACAACAATCATAGCAAGAAGTAGCCTATGCCAAAGAAAGGCTCAATTAAAAGGAGATTTTATCACTACCATTTACTGAGGAATTGACTTGTGATATTTTAATTCTAAATTGAAGTTATGTCCCCACTTAGCCCCTAACAATATATTTATGCCAGGAGTGGTTTCAACCTTTTTATAACTATGTGAACATGGTACTATTCAAATATATGATATGTTTTAGATACAGAAAAAAAGTGGGGAAAAGAATGTTTATGCCATAGTAGGGGTCAAAGTAAGAAATAATTCCCCTGCATTTGTTTGAATTGAATATCACACAAATTAGTCATAATGTGAAGAAATCTTTCAGTGACTTCTGACTTTGATAAAGGCCTAAGGCAGTATAGGAAATATCATCCTTAAACAGAACCTTAAACGTATGGAGACAAGTAGGAAGAAGTATCTCACTGTGGACAAGCCCTTGATGAGAACCATGTTTCTCTCTCTCCCTTTCCTTTCTGGTCAACATGAGGTGAGAACCTGTGCTCACCACACAGCCTCCACCATGATATTGCCACATATTGAAAGCTATCAGCTCAAGCAAGTATGGAAGACAACCTTTGCACGTTTTTATTTATTTATTTGCAGTAAGAGAAAGATAGAAAAGAGAGACAGAGACTGTGTGCCCCAGGTCTCCAGCTGCTGCAGACAAATTCCAGATGCCCCCTTTTTGTATAAGACTTTATGTAGGTACATGGGAATTGAACTCAAGTCTTTATGCTTTGCAGGCAAGCACCTTAATCACTGAGTCATCTCTCCAGCTTGACTATAACCTTGGAGTGTATAATCCTTCTTTCTTACACGGGCATGCACACACATACATACATGCAAGCCAAAGGAATTATAGCTACCCTTTAACAAAGACATCATGTGGTACAGGGGACTTGGTGCAGGTGAGAGTTTCAAATAATGCAGAGAATTATATCAATGGTGTGCAGTGGCTTCTGCAGTGGAAAGTCAAAATACAATGTCTGTTTCGAACTCTACAAATCTACAGCCAATCATTGAAATCAAAGGAGCTGTAAATAATGTGTAATCATGAAATGTGGAGAAAACCAGGCGTGCATTGTGGCTCCCAATACCAGAACTTGGCAGGCACATGTAGGAGGATTGCATTGAGTTCCAGGCCACAGTAAGACTACAGGTCAGCTGATGTGTAGAAGAATGAAACATGATGGAGTTTGAGTGAAGATAAGCACATCATTTACCATTTCATTGTTGGGACCACATACCTGACAACTGGTTTAAGGGAGTAATTTCATCCCACAGTCCACCACAGTGGGAAAGCCCTGATGATGGGAGCTTGGATCAGCTGTCCACAGTGAGGAAGGAAGACAATGCATGCTGCTGGTACTATATTAGCTTGGTTAAGTTTTCCCAGATAACTGGGTCCCTACTTGCAGAGCTTTGGAAAGGTGAAAGTAGTCATGTAACCCAGGAAGAATGCCAGACAATTTGGTGGACCATTTATTCTTTTTTATTTTAAATTGAGAACTTCAGTATATGAGCATACTGCATATTGGTCATATTCCCATTGAGCTATACTCGTGTACCCTGCCCCTCGCCACACATACCCATTCCTCTTAGGTCCCTTCCCAGTGGAGTATCAGTGTTCACTGCAGGGTCATGAATACATCAGTCACCCTCAGAGTGTACCTTGTCCAACTTGACCTCTCAATGTTTTGGGACTGCAGTCCATGTTGTCTTCAGCAATAGGGATTTACCATTTGGTTCTAGAGAATAATCACATGATCTGGAGTGGATTGCAGTGTTTTGGAGGACTCATGGGCCCTCCTGATCAAAAGCTCACTGTATGGGCTAACCCAGTTTTGGTACTGGGACTTACTAGCTATGGCCTATGGTTGTAGGTTAAAACTTTCTCCACCCCTGCTGAGTACTGCCCTCCAGACCCCCCCCACACACCTCTCTCTCTCTCAGATTTATGTCTTTTAAGTGTTTAACAAAGTAGTTTTCTATAGTACTGATTCATGCCATCTTTAGTTTTGGGAATCTCCACCCTCCTCTCCCTCTCTTAGCCTATCTCCCTTATTTTGCTCCTCAGCTTACCCCACAATTCTGCCGCCTCTTCTAATCCATCTCCATTTTTCCTCTACCCAGGTGTCAGTCTAGCTTATTAACCATTATACTCATGCAATTACAACTCATTTTTTGGTTGGGAGATTATTGATAATTGTTAGGATCTCCATGCTTGTTATAGGTCTATTTAATTGATTCATCTCATCTTGATTTAATTTAGGTAGGTCATATAAATCAAGGAAATCATCCATTTCTTTCAGATTTTCATACTTTGTGGAGTATATGCTTTTATAGTATATCCCTATGATTTTTTGAATTTCTATGAAATCTGTTGTGATGTTACCTTTTTCATCTCTAATTTTATTAATTTGTGTCTCTTCTCTCTTTCTTTTGGTCAGAATTGCTAAGGGTTTATCAATCTTGTTTATCCTTTCAAAGAATCAACTCTTTGTTTCATTGATTTTTTGAATCGTTTTTGTTTCTATTTCATTAATTTCTGCCCTAATCTTTATTATTTCTTCCTGTCTACTGATTTTTGGCTTGCCTTGTTCTTCTTTTTCCAAGGCTTTAAGTTGAAGCATTAGTTCGTTTACTTGCGACCTGTTTAATTTCTTAATATAGGCACTTAAAGCTATAAATTTACCTCTTAGGACTGCCTTCATTGTGTCCCAGAGATTTTGGTATGTTGTGTTCTCATTATCATTTGGCTGTATAAATTTTTTGATTTCCTTTTTGATTTCTTCATTGGCCCATTCATCATTTAGTAGGGTATTGTTTAGTCTCTATGATTTTGTGTATGCTCTATATCCTTTCTTGCTAGGATTTGTAGTTTAATTCCATTGTGGTCAGATAGAATGCAAGGAATTATTTCAATTTTCCTGAATTTGTCAAGATTTGCTTTGTGTCCTAATATATGGTCTATTTTAGAGAATGTTCCATGTGCTGCTGAAAAGAATGTATATTCTGCAGCCTTTTGATGAAATGTCCTGTATATATCTGTTAGTTCCAGTCTTTCTATGACCTCTTTTAGTCCAGATGCCTCTATGTTTATTTTTTCCCAGGATGACCTGTCAATTGATGAGAGTGGGGTGTTGAAGTCACCCACCACCACAGTGTTTGGTGTTATCTGTGACCTTAGTTCTAATAGTGTTTGTTTGATAAATTTGGGAGCCCCCATGTTAGGTGCATATATGTTTAGGATTGTAATGTCCTCCTGTTGGAGTGTGCCCTTAATGAATATAAAGTGACCTTCCTTATCTTTCTTGATTAATGTTGGGCTGAAGTCTACCTTGTCAGATATTAGGATAGCAACCCCTGCTTGTTTTATAATCCCATTTCCTTGAAACACCATTTTCCAACCTTTCACCCTAAGATAATGCCCATCCTTTGTAGAAATGTGAGTTTCTTGGAGACAACAAATTGTAGGATCCTGCTTTTTAACCCAGTCTGTAATCTTGATGGGCTTACCTTTGTAGGTAACTTGATTTTTCTCTCTAACTGCTTTCAATATTTTTTCTTTGGTTTGTGTGTTTGGTAGTTTGATTATAATATGGCAAGGAGAGGTTCTTTCCTGGTTTTGTCTGGCTGGGGTGCTAAAGGCTTCCTGTATCTGCATTGGCACCTGTTTCCCTATTTGGGGGAAGTTTTCTTCTATGATTTTGTTGAAGGCACCTACTATGCCTTTGGAGTGGAATTCTTCTACTTCTACTATGCCCTGAATTCTTGTATTTGATCTTTTTGTAGCGTCCTGAATATCTTGAAATTCCCACTCATACTTTTCTATAAGTTTGTCTCTCTCTTTGTTATTATTCTCTTTGTATTAGATCTGCCACCTGGTGTTCTAGCTTAGATATTCTGTCCTCTCCTTCATCCATTCTACTGGTGAGATTCTTTACAGTTTTTTTTTTTTTTTATTGCATTAACTGTGTTCTTCATTGCTAGTAATTCTGACTGGTTTTTGTTTATTATTTCTATTTCCTTATTTATGTCTTGTATTGCCTTCTTTATTTCATTAAATTGATGTCCTGCATCTTCTTTAATTCCTTGATGTCCTCTCTGAGTTCGTCTTTGACTCCTTTGATTTGTTCTTTGACTTCTTTGAACATATTTACAATCATTCTTTTGAAATATTTCTCAGGAATTTCCTCTAACTTGTTCTCACTGGAAGTCATTTCTGATGCATTAATACTTTTAGGTGGATTTATATCGTCTTGGTTTATAGTGTTTCTTGTGTTGTATATATTTTTGCATCTTGGATTAAGTTAATGCTTGTATTTTCTAGATCTCTAGGTATTCTTATCTATATCAATTGATCTGATGTTATATATCTTCAGGGTAGGAGCTTAAGTTGTGTGGTGTGGCTCTTAACACTCAGAGTATCTACAGAGGTGTTCCTAGGGATTGAGTTTGCCTGCTATGGGAGTATTCAAGCAGGCTGAGTGGAATAAAGTATAGGTAGATCCTAAAATTTAACTAAACACTGTACACATTCAATCAAAAACAGCACCGAGGATGTATCAGTAGTTATTATAACAACCAGATACTCTATCAACAAAGAGGTTAAGATTTCTGGTCTGTTGAGGGATCCAAAAGTCCGCTTGTGAACAAGTGAGACCCTTCCCTGTTGCAATCCCAGTTACTTTTTGGAAGATTTTGGTCTCAGTCAAGTAGCTGGCTGGGTCGTTGGACCACTGTTCTGACTTCTGGAGCTGGGCACTGGCTTTTCCTGTGGGGCAAACTGAGCCTGGCAACTGTAGCCCTGCAGATCGGCACCCCTGGTGCTGGAAAGCTACTATTGCTGCTGAAGCTGCTGCTGCTGGATCCTTCGCCGCTGCTGCTGCTGCTGTAGATGCCACTGCTGGAACCGCTGCTGCTGCCTCTGAAGGTGCCCCTCTAGGTATACAAAGTTGTCTAAAAGCCACTGTGATGAAGGTACGGATATTTGAGTTGTTCAGTAAACATCTTAGAATTCCACCCCATACTAAGGAAACCTTTGAGGGTGAGCATTCCTGGTTGAGGAGCTCCCCCTCGTGATAAGAATTGTGATTGCACCGGTACTTTCAGGAATGAAACTCAACATCAAGGCAAAGATCCGAGGGCAGGGGAATCAGGACTCAGAAGTGAAGCATTGCCCAGATGTCACATAGAAACTATGTAGCAAGCTGCTCAGCAGTTAAAGGCACATGGTTGCAAAGTCTTCCAGCCTGGACTCATCCTCCCAGTGCCCACATAAATCCAGATGCACAAGTTGGCATACATCTGGAGTTCCTTTGCTGTGGCACAAGCCCTGGAGTGCCAGTCCTCACTCTCTGTCTGTCTGTCTGCCTCTTGCTATTTGCCAAAAGAAATGAATCAATTAATCAATAAATCTTGAAAATTATTTATTTGACAGAGAGGGGAAGAGGGTAGGGTATATCAAAAATTAAGATGTTTTGAAAAAGACATATGAAAACCTACTGTTTTTGAATAATGGCACATCTAGAAGCCATAGGTTGTTTCTAGGAAATTTTCAGTGCCAGGGATGGGATACCTTCCAGTGAGTTGTTGGTCAGGGAGGTCCCTGTGCCATCCGGAACATTACAGGCTACTGCCAAGGCCCTTGGTTTCCCTTGAGAAAGAGATTGTAAGATCCTAATGCTGAAGACTTCACATTCCTGAGTGGCACATTCACTGAAAAGTCAAGCTGGTGCTGAGCAGAAAACCTTCTCCCTATAGACCAGCCATCTGAAAGCTTGAAAAAGCTGCATTGCATGTAGCCATATGGGAGACAGAAGCCATCAGCAGTGAAAACAATGGACACTGGAAACCTTGTTTGGCCTGACATGCCAAATGAAACAAGTGCAATAGTGTCATGTCTTCTCTGGGAGAAACCAACTGTTATCTAACTGGACTGAAGGTCCACTCTATGGTAGGGAATATATGCCTGGTACTGAGAACCTAGTGAAAACCTATGGCAGGGTCATGAGCCTTAGGAGTATAAAGCCTGCACTTGTCTAGATAAATGTACATATTATTCTCATCAAACTTCCCTCCCTGAAAGCATTTCACTTAATGTCCCTATCCATGTATTAATGCTACCCTCACTTCTGGTTAGAGAATCTTCTCTTTCCAGATCGTGATGACCACTGGGACAACAAAAAAGGCTACAGAGTGCTAAGAAGAGGGACAGAGGAGCATCCAGCACTGAAACATCTCTATCACACCCTCCAAGACTCAGAATCCTTTCCACAAGAGGTGGGAGAAGGAATGTAAGAGTCCAAGAAAGAGTACCACTCCTTAAAATGCAACTGTCCATACGGAAATTGGCCTCAATATCCATGACCTCCCAGTGCTAGCAAAACCTTCCCAAGACCCTCATAAGAGGAGAAAAAGATGATGATATCAAGATAAAAGAGAAACTTACAGAGAGGGGGAGGTGATATGATTAAGAGCAGAGTTTTAAAGGGGCAAATGTGGGAGGAGAAGGAAATATCATGGTTTATTGTCTGTAAGTATAGAAGTTGTCAATAAATAAACACCTATAAAAATATGCTAACAGTTATGCAGACCATAGTGGTTTGATTTAGGTGTCCCCCATAAACTTAGGTGTTCTAAATGTTAGGTTCGCAGCTGATGGACATTTGGGAAATACCTTCTGTAGTCAGTGTATAATTGGGGGCAGGCTTATGGGTGTTACAGCCAGTGTCCCATGCCAGTGTTTGGCACAATCTCCTGTTTCTGTTTTCTTCCATATGTTGGTCAAGGAGTGAAATCCACCTTCTGCTCATGCTGTCTTTTTTATCCCTACCATCACAGAGCTTAACCCTCGAGGCTGTAAACCAATATGAACCTTTTTTTCTCCCCACAAGATGCTCTTGGTTGGGTGATTTCTACCAGCAATTCAAACTGCAACAGAGGCATACTCCTTTACTGTTAATAACAAATTTTAAAGAAACCAACTTGTTAGAGATTTAAGTCCTACTATTATAGGCACATAGATTCTGTCTTTGCTTAAAGTATTTACCTCTGATTTGGGCCACTTAAGGCCTAGTATGATATATATGTACATGGAAACTGTAAGGCACATAAACAGCATGAAATTCTGGCATTTTGTCTCCTTTGCTTGGATTGCCTGATCACATCTGTGTATAAGTACACTGGAGCACAACAGTAAGCTGCTATTAAATATGTACTTGCATTGGATTGCAAGGAAAGCAATCCACTTAGGACAGATCATTCCCCATGTAAGGGTAAGGACATACCCCAGCGTAGAAACAATCATGTCCTGATAGTGAATTTATTTTCCTGAGTAATAGAGATCCCTTTTTCCTATTGTTTAAATGTTCCATACTTATAGACAATAAATAATGCTGATTCCCTCTTCCTGTCACTTAACTCTTAAAAATTCCACACTCTATCATATCCCCTCCCCTTCTCAATGAGTCTCTCTTTTATTTTCATGTCATAATTTTTCCTCCTATTATGATGGTCTAGTGTAAGTAGTAGCAGACATTGTGTAAGTAGTAGCAGGCCATTTTGTGTCTGGAAGAGTTCACTGTCAATAGAGACTTCTTTAAGTCACTGGTAGAGCCAGAATTGAGGGAGTTATAACTGCACCACATCTACACTGAGACTATTTATTCAATTACAGATACTTTTTGCATCTATTTAAAGATAAACAAGTAGGGATGGAAGGATAGCTTAGTGCTGAAGGCCTGTAATGCCAAAGAATGCAGGTTTGATTTCCCAGGACCCACATTAGCAAGGTGCACAAGGGGGAGCACACATCCGGATTTCATCTGCAGTGGCTGGACGCCATGGTTCACCCATTCTATATCTCCCTCTCTCTCTGTCTCTGTCCCTCTCTCTCTCCCTCTTTCTCTGTCAAATAAATAAAAATAAATTTTAATTAAAATAAAAAACAAAGAAGTAGATGGGCTAAAGTAATGCTTTCCTGTTTGAAGGTGAGGTACTTCTGTGAAAGCTTAGTGGTCTGAACCTAATTCTCCCGTAAACATGTAAAGACAGAAAAACAAGGTGGTCCATGCATTTAGAAGACTTTTGCAGGAGAAAGTAGACCTGGCACATCTCTCTCTCTCTCTCTCTCTCTCTCTCTCTCTCTCTCTATTTCTCTCTTCCTCTTCGCTAATAAATAATAAAGTATTTTGAATTTTTATTTGCATATTAGCATGCAAAGAAAAGGTAGCATTTGCCTTTATTGAGAGATAGACGTTGTAAACTTGTATAATCAAAGGTAGAAACTGCTCTTGTTTGCAAATATCCTTTAATATACTATGACCATCAATGGTTGGAATGGAACACCTTGGGAAGTAGGCTTAATATACTTATCTACCAGTGAAGAAAATAGAACGCCTTAAGGCATGGCTTAACAAGACACTGACCACCAAGTGCAAGAATTGCCCACACTGAGAAATAGTCTCTATAAACTTTGCTCATGATGTGTAGTAATGGCCCTAATTGTAAGTATGCCTTAGCAGACTTTGATCTGAAAATAGATAATGTAACATCACTGAAAAACAGCCTTCATAGTATCTGAAAACTAAGAACAGGAATTGCCTTAAATGAGAAACATCTTTGTTACTACAAGCAAGTTTAGGAATTCCTTATTAAGGAGCAATTTAAGTGTATGGTGCCAAGCAAGGGCAGGAATGGCCATCATTGAAAAATGACCTTCATAAACACTGGACAGTAATTATAAAAATTTCACTCATTCAGAAATAGCCTTGATATACTCTAACAAGCAAGTGTAGGAACTGACCTCATTGTGAAATAGACTTAGTAGTCTCTGTATGTCCACTAAATGAATTGTTCTCATTGAGAAGCAGCCTTAGTACACTCTCACCAGTCAGGGTATACATTGTGTTTGTTTCAAAATACTTTTCGCATGTTCTAACCAGCAAATGAATTCTAATCAACAAGTACCAGACTTTAGGTCATTAGAAAATATTCATATTAGAAACTTTCTTGGAAGTGTATACTTTACATTTTCTGAAATATAGACTTCATCATCTCTTATTAATAAGTGTTGTAATTGCTCTCATTGAAAACTAGCTTTCATGGGCCCTACCAACAATGGTAAGCATTAGCCTCACTCAGAAATGCCTTTAGAAGACTTAATAGCTAATGTGTTGTGACTTCTGTTTAAGACAGGCTCATGTACGCAACAGACTAACCATTTATGGACGTTTCTTGTAGTTACACTGTGCAGTTTAAGCCCAGCGTGGTGGTGTACACCTTTAATTCTAGGACTTGGTAGGTTGAGGAAGATCTCTTTGAGTTAGATGGCACTCTGGAACTACAGAGTGAGTTCCGGATCAGCCTGGCCTACAGTGAGATTTTACTTTGAAAAAAGAAAATAGTGCAATGAAAAAAATTCTTATCTTCACAGTAGAGGGATTGCATAGTGGTTAAGGTGCTTGATTTTCAGCCTAAGGACTCAGGTTTGTCTAATTAGGAGCCAAATAAGCCAGATGTACAAAGTTGTGAATGCACCTTGATTTTCTTTGCAGGGCTGGAGGCCCTGACACTCCAATAGCTTCTCTATATGTCTCTTCGTGTTCTCAAATAAATATATGAATAAATAAATAAATAAAATGGAGTCCAGTTTATGCAGCAGAACAAACTACAATGAATTCTCACCAATGCTGGTCTTATACATATGGTCAATTGTATTCCAAATGACTGTCTAGCTTTATATTTTGTTACATATATATTAAAGTTCCTTTTTCATTTGTCAAACATGAGTATACATTCCATTAGGGGATATATGGATAGTGGGATTCATAATGTCGGTATCAAATTTATCCATTGCCTATTTATTGTGTACAGTCTTGTATTAGGCATGTAAAAATGTGAAGACAACTAACTATAACAGATGAGAATTTAATTGTTGTAATACTCTCATAAAATTAAATATAGAATTTTATTGTGCAAAACATTAATTGGGGTATGATAGAGGAAAAGAATTTACCATTTGTATGAACAGTATAGAATTTGCAATGTAATGTTATAAATTTCAGGTACATTAGAAGCATTGTACTTGGGTCCAGACCTGGTACCTCATCACGTGTTATATAATACAACTCACCATGGCTTTTGTTCCTGCACTTGTAAAATCACATACTGATTGTACTTGTTCACCCATGTGCAATAAGTTGAATTTCCTGCTGACCATAAACTTCTCTTTGAAACAATTCTGCTATAAATGTAAATACTATCCAAACATGAGTCCACACTGTTTGCCTATCAGGATGGAATGAGAAAATGTCAATTTTCAGGATGACCGACGAGTTCCTCACACATGATTTAAACAGATCAATGTTGTCAAGTGTAAATTGTGTGTTGTTTTTTAATTGGAGGAAAGTGTGTTGTGGAGATTTAGTGCTTGGCAGAGAGTAACTCTTCTGCCCTTAGCCGTATTCATCCCCAAATTAGTATTTGGTAACAACCTATTTATGACAGAATGAAGAAATTGGTGATAACAATTTAAACAGAGACAATGCAATGCTACTTAGCCATTAAAGCATAAGACTAGCTGGTGAAAACTGATGAAGACACATAATGCTCTGCCTAGTTTCTGAGTCAGAATAAAATTGGTATCATAAAGACATTCAGTTGTATAAATTTTTCTCCACCAGTATTTGGGAGTAGAATCACAGTGCAGAAGCTCCTGGAAATAGAACTGCCCCTGTACCTGGGGATCTTTATGAAGGGGGTTTTCAACTTCACCATGTGATAGTCTTCCATTAGACCTCAGAGGTGGGGAATCTGCATTGTGATGATGATGCCTGGGGAACTATGGAGGACCCTGGAATCTAGGTTGGTGTTATGCAGTGATAAGAGTCATAGTCTTTTGTTATATTGGGGGACGTGGGTGATAGCAGGTTGGGTCAGTTACAATACCTAGAAGGATTCTTGATAGCTCCTTGGGACCCACTACTGCCATGTATACAGAGCCTCCTGCCCCAGGATTTGCCTAGATTTTATTCTGATCCCCCTACCACGTCCACATATGAACTTTGATTCCTCGGTTTTACTACTGTTCCCCCAGTAACCTATCTCACACAGCACCAGCATCCAATAAAGAGTCCAGTGACTTTCTGCTACCAGATCTCTCATAAGGCTAATATCTTCCCTTCCCATGGAGCAACCATCCTGCATGGGTCCATAGGCTTCAAAGGCAAGGGCCCTAACTGCTGAGCCTTCTCCCAGTCCTGTATTTGTTTTTCTGCCTTAGGCAGCTGCCATGTTCTAACATCACCAACTTGTCCATAGGACAGTCTTGTTGGTGTTAAAGTCTTTACACATTAGTCATTGTGTCTCTGTGGACTTCTTTTCATCATACATCACATTTTTTGCAACACACATTGTGAGTCTGGCTTACATTGTTTTCCTTTGTGACCAGCTGAGTAACCTGTTCAGCCTGGTGATTCTGTCAGCCATTAAGAAAGAAAGTAAAAGCAGAAAGAAGAAAGAAGAGAGAGAGAGAGAAACCAAATCGTAACTTATATTTCTTTTAAAATGTTTTATTTATTTGTATGTGCACGTGTGAGTGTGTGTGTGTGTGTATGTGTGTGTGTGTGAGACAGAGAGAGAGAGAGAATGATAGAGAGAAAATGGGTGTGCTAGAGCTTCTAGCCACCCCAAAGAAAATCCACATGTGGAGCTGGACAGATGGCATAGCATTTAAGGCATTTGCCTGCAAAGCCAAAGGATTCCAGTTAGACTTTACAGGACCCACATAAGCCAGATGCAGAGGGGGGAGCAGACACATGGAGTTCATTTGCAGTGGTAGGAGGCCCTGACATGACCATTTTCTCCCTCCCTCTTTCTTCCTCTCTCTCTCCTTATTCCTTTATCTGAAATAAATAAATAAATACTTACATAAATAAATAAATAAATAAGTAAATTACATGTTAAAAAGAAAGAAGATCCATATGATGGACCACCTTATTCATCTGACTGTGCACAGGTTCTGGGAATCAAACTTGGCTTTGCAGGGAAAAGTGTTTATTGCTGAACAATCTTTCCAACTCATTAATTTATATAAATAATGTTTGTTAAAAAGGTTAGGTTGTTTGGACCTTCTGCCTTTTTGCCATTAGGTACTGAAATGATGTTTTAAACTGGAATGAAAGGAGTTTGTTTCCTTGAATGTATGTGTGGGACTCTTAATGAGATTGGACAAAGGCATGGTTAATCTGTACATATGCACAGCGGGTTTCGTGGTAGCTCACCATGAGTCTGGGATTTTTCTTTTTTTTTTAATTTTTATTTATTTATTTATTTGAGAGCGACAGACACAGAGAGAAAGACAGATAGAGGAAGAGAGAGAGAATGGGCGCGCCAGGGCTTCCAGCCTCTGCAAACGAACTCCAGATGCGTGCGCCCCCTTGTACATCTGCTACCATGGGCTCTGGGGAATCGAGCCTCAAACTGGGGTCCTTAGGCTTCACAGGCAAGCGCTCGACCGCTGAGCCATCTCTCCAGCCCGGGATTTTTAATTTATTATGAGTCAACACAACTCTACTGTTTTAGAATTTCACTTACAAGTCACTGTTCTAATAAAATGTCTTGGCTGGTCAACTCTATCAGGAAAAACAGAGTACATGTTTACTTTTGGGTGGGGGCTTAAACTAACAGTCTAAATACAAAGGCTACTTTACCCTAATTCCCATCATTATAGTAAGCATAAGATGCATTATGGGTAAAATATCATTGACCACACTAACACTTCAAGCTATGTGTTGTGGTCCATAATGGTGGGAATTAAATTCAGGAATTTTTGAGAGACATCCGTCCCCTAGGTACATTATGTTCAACCAGCTGCTCAGTTTCTAAGTGTTGGGATCCAACCTGGTGGGAGTTAAAGTTCCTGCTTCCCCAAGGAACATCTTTTCACAAGGAACATCATAACCAATAAGGTTTTCAATTTCTAGATGCGAGGGTCCAGCATGGTGAGGAGGGAAGTTGAGGCTTCTCCAAGGGACATCTATACCCTATGCACATCATGGTCAACAAGGTTCTATCTGTCTAGATGTTGGGGTCCATCATTGTGGGAATTGAGGTTCTGGCTTCTGAAAGGTACATGTTCATGATAGCCAGACATCTATCTGTCAGTGTGTGACCTGTTTTCCTGTCTCACCAGAATAGGCTGTTCTTCTTATCTCTTTCTTGAAATGAGATAACACTTGTAGGATGAAAACAGTAATAATGTTATCATTGTTAGCTAGAGAGTATATAATAGACAAAGCACAGAACAAGTGAACGTAACAGATGAGGGAAATTTTTCATCTGGAAAATGAAACACTCTCATGTGTCATAGTATATCCTTTCTTCTGCAGAGTATTGTGTTTTTTTTTTTTCCTCTTTAGGAATTTTCACATTAAAGTAGTCATCACCAAACAGGCACATTTGACATGGCACTGGCCAGACTAGGGATTTAACAGTTTTATGATCTACCTCTGGAAGACCCAAACTTTGAATGGCTGCCACTCCCAGGGGTAGAACAAGCATAGATATCAGCCTGTCTACTTCCTGTAGACATTTAACCAGAGACCCATAGCAGAAAGGAATTGTCCCTAATGGCAAATGGCTGCATGGGAGAAAGGAATATACAAAGACTCTGGACGTGAACATTCTTTACTGACTGAGTTCTAGCACTCTGAGTAGCTGGCTGGACACTTGAGCTGGAATGAAGGAGCTCACACCCAACAGTCACAAATAATGTCATTATCATCTAGTCTGATTTTCAAAGTACATGGGTTTTCAAGGATCTCTGAACCATCAAGAGATGCCAGTCCTTGTGTTTTATATATTTATTTATATTGATTTTTCAATATAGAATCTTTCTTTAGTTCTGGCTGTCTTTGAATTAGTCTCAGGCTAATCTACTTTTGCCTCTTGAAGTGTTGGCATTTAAGATGTGTGCTACTGTACCTGGCTATTGATTTTTTTTTTTTTTACAAAAACATCAATTTATATATTTGAAAGAAGTGGAGCAAGGGAGAGAGTGATCTCTCCATGGTTTCAAACCACTGTAAATATACTCCAGATGCAGGCAACACCTTGTGCATACAGCTTTATTTGGATACTGGGAAATGGAACCTGGGCCATTAGGCTTTGCATGACAGTACCTTAACCATTGACCATGTCTCCAACCCAAATCCTTGTCTTCAAGAGGAACTTAAGATCTTCCCAAGCTGCAAGAGGTTTTATTTCTCTTTGTTCTTATGTGTAATCCCCTCTGTCAGTCCCTCCAGGTAGGAAGGTCGCAAGATCAGATGAAGAGCAAATTTGATGTGGTGTGTCTGGTTCTTTCAGGACTCTCAGATGTCTTTAAAGACTCTGTGAGTGATCCTGTCATCCTAACACACTGAGTCTTCAAACACCCACACATATAAGGGCAGAGAGGATGTGGGGAATCTGATTCCTTGAGAGTGACTACAATTTTGAAGGGACTAAAGTTCCCATGGAGAAGAGATAGCCTGCCTTGCACAAGTGTGCACACCAAGGATCTATATCTGCTGTGTCTGCTTTCCTAATACAATTTTTATCTAACATTTTTTATAATCTTGTTTTCATTTTCCTCATATGTCCTTTGTAACCTTGAACCATTTGCCCTGTATTGTGAGAGAAGCTAGCAGGCCATTCCATCTTTCCACATTAAGATCACAAGGCAGAGAATATTCTTACTATATTAGAGGAAAAAGTTTTCCAACCGTTGAAGTATGGAGATTACAGCCAAAAATATGGAGAGAAAGTTAGGGTAAAGAAGGCATTGGCCACTGAAGGTAGTTCCAAAGGAGAGAACCCTTACTTGGGAAAATGAATTGGGAATGGACTTGCCAAAGGACTATAGAAGGACTATGGAAGCACTGGCTGTCATTTGTATGAGAGAGAGTGAGACAGAGACAGGTATTTACTTTTAATTTGCTCTTTGTTTTAGAAGAATCAGCCTATGATGGAAAGAAAAACCACATGATAATTTAGATAGACGTAGAAAAGGCATTTGTCAAAATACAACATGACTTCATGATCAAAACGTTGGAGAAATTCGGCATGGTCAGTTTATATCTTGACACAATAAAGGCTATATACAATGCTCCTAAAGCCAAAATAATACTTGATGGAGAGAGACTGGAGGAATTCCCATTGGGATCAGGAACAAGAGACAGGTGTTCACTCTCACCTCTGCTCTTCAATATAATACTGTAAGTCCTAACTCAAGCAATAAGACAGTAGAAATAATAAAGGGGATACAATTTGGAAAGAAAGAAATAAAGTTTGCTCTCTTTGCAGATGACATGATTCTATATGTAAGAGACAAGAGAGACTCCATCCCAAAATTCTTAAATGTGATAAACTGCTTCAGCAATGTAGCAGGATACAAAATCAATGCACAAAAATCAGTAGCCTATTATATGCAAATAACAAAGATGCACAGAAAGAAATAAGTGACATTGTCACATTTTCAAGTTCAACAAGAAAATAATAAAATACCTTGGAGTAACATTAAACGAGGTAGTGAAAGGTATATCCAATGTAAACATAACAACACTCAAAAAAGATATTGAGGAGAACTTGAGAAAATGGAAAGACCTCCCATGCTTCTCGATAGGTAGAATTAACCTTGTGAAAATGGCAATCCTACCAAAGTCAATCTACATATTTAGTGCAATTCCCGTCAAAATCCCAGCATAATTCTTCACAGAGATATAAAAATTGATCTCAAAATTCATATGGAATAGCAGAAGGCCTTGGATATCCAAGCATATCCTCAGCAAAAGGAACACCTCTGGAGACATCACCATACTTGATCAAAAGCTATATTACAAAGCCATAGAAATAAAAAGAGCATGGTGCTGGCATAAAAATAGGAGTATAGACCAATGATATTGAATTGAGGACCCAGACTTTGGGTCAAGAAACTACAGCCACTTGATATTTGGCAGATTCCCTACCAATATTGGCTGGAAAATGAGAGCATCTTCAACAAGTGGTGCTGGAGAAACTGGATAGACATATACAGAAAATTGAAAGTTGATCCACACACCTTGCCATGTACCACATGAAGTCCATATGGATCAACAACCTAGTATAACACCAGAAAAGTGGCTACTATGGGAAGAAAAGTTAGGAAGAACACTCCATGATTTAGGAATGGGAAGAGACTTCCTGAAAAAGAAAACAAAGTAACACAGGTTCTTAACACTCACTCGACCAATGGGATCACATGATGCTGAAGAGTTTCCTCACCAACGAACACAGAGTAAGCAGAGGCAATATGTTACCCACAGAATGGGAGAAAATAGTTGATGATTATACAACTGACAGAGGCCTATTCTCTAGAATCTACAAAGAACTCAAAAATCTAAACAATAAAAAGTCAAACAACCCACTCACAAAATGGGGCAAAGACCTGGGCAGGCAGTTCACAGAGGAAGAAATACAAATGGCAAACACCCCTAAGGCAATGTTCATCATAGCTAATCATCAGGGAAATGTTAAATAAAACTACTATGAGATTCCACCTTACCCCAGTAATGATAGCAAACATCAAAAAAAAAAAAAAATCAAATGCAAATACATGCTGGCAAGGATGTGGAAAAATAGGAACCCTCATCTGTTGTTGGTGGGAATGTAAGATGGTACAAATACTTTGGAAATCAATATGGAGACTCCTGAAAACTGACTATAGAGTTACCAACAGACCCAGTTATTCCCTTACTGGGCTTGTACCCTAAAAGCTCCATGCCTCAGCTCACAGCAATATGCTCAACCATGTTTATACCGGCTCAATTCATAATAGCCAAAAGCTGGAATCAACCCAGATGTCCATCACTAGATGAATGAATAACTAAGTTATGGCTTACCTACAGTATTTAATTCTACACAGCATTAAGGAAAAATGACATAATGAAATTTGAAGAAAAATGCTTAAGACTGGAACAGCTTATTCTCAGTGAACTCACCCAATCACGCGAAAGCTACTCACCGCATGGTCTCACTCATCTTCACATCTTAACCTGAATCTACCCAAGTCACCGACATATCTACCCAGCATCTCGAGGACTGGAAAATAGGGAATGTGGGGAGGGAGGGTAGTGTAAGCAGTGGTGGGAGTACACAAAACTGGAACCAAAAGGCAATGGTATCATAAAACTCCACATCCCTCAAGACAGACCAAATGGCTGAACCTCCACCAGGGCCTTAGAAGAAACACTGTATTCACAAGGTCCTGGAAAGGGTACGACAAAAACTGTTCATTATCTCCTCCAGTTTCTGCTTATTTCTCTCTCTCCCTCTTCTTTCACATAGCTCTAGCTCGTTTACATCACTTATCCTGTTCTTTCTTCTCTTCTTGGGCACTAACCTGTAACTCCTGGTTCCAGCAGGTTGATATTATCCACAAAGAGCTTTTGATCACAGAGACCTACAAGGTTTCCCAAAAGAAAACAGATTTTTTTTACAGAGCTCTTGTTGACCCACCATAGGTTAGTGATAAGAGCTTACTGCTGAAGACACCACACAGTGTTGACACATATCATGGAGCGACACGGAGGGAAGCTGGAATAGAGTCAGTCCCCAAACAGAGTGTCTAGTGCTGGAAGGTACTACATGAGTGACTGGGGGAAAATGAGAAATATCTGTCCAAGCAATGCATGCTCTAAACTAGTTAGCTGCCAGCAACCTGATGTGATGCCCAACAAGTGCAATAGTAGCTCATAGCCATGGTGGGAAACCAACTGCTTTCTATTTGGCTAATTGATCTGCTCAGTGGTATGGAACCCGTAGCTGGTGCTGGGAAACAGGTCAGAACCATATCCAAAATATGAGCCTGCTCTCTCCTAAACTCTCTCTGAAAAACAATGGTTATTACCTTTACTTGGTGCTAACTTTACTGTCTGTTGGAGAACCTGCTTCTGTTTTTCAGATAGACGCAGGTCCTAAGGAAAGAACCACCCCATCATACTTCAAAAAGGCCCTGGCTGAAACTGAGAACAATTGGAGAAACATGCAGGAATGCTGTTTTCTTGGTGAGCCGGGAACCAGCACAACCGTGAAGGTGATAGACACAGAAAACAATCAACCCCTACCAAACCAGATATCCAGAGACACAAAGGTGCCCAAGATCACAACACAGAAGCAGACCCACTATGAACCCAACATGGCTCAGGGAAATTTGTGGAAGAGGGTGTGGAAAGAATGTCAGAGCCACAAGCTGGGTCATGACATGCAAAGGTATTTCCTCGTATCCAAAAATAAAGGCTAATTCCACAATGGATGACCCATATACCCCAATAAGGAGGGTCCCTGTGGAGTGGGGAGAACAGGGAGGAAGCTGACAATGGTACTAACTTGACTTTATTCACTGACAACAAAAAATAAAAAGACCAAGTTATGTAATAACTGTTAATTGCATGTCTATATGAAAAGCAAAAGAGCAATATTCCACTGAGAGTTGTTCCTTCTCAGGTCATAACCACTGAATAACCTGTACAGCTCTCACCACTACTACTTTCAAAAACAAAATTTATTATGAGAAAAAGTATTTCCTCAGAAGCATAAATAAGCCCTCTCCTTCATATAGCATAACTACATTCAAGAAGAAACATCAACTGCACTTTAATAATGATATTAAAATGTCATTTCCATGATATGTGTGAAAAAAGGTAAAATTAAGATGATGATATTACTAGTCAAAGGCAACAATGAAAAGAATGAAAATCTGAAGTAAAATGATATAACTAAAGGAGTGCCAGTTTTACTCCTACTGTTCATTAAGTTATGCTAACTAAAGCAATAAAGGATCAGGAAGTGTGAAAATCTTTCCTGGAAATCAGTGATACTTACTTCCACCAAACCTCCTTCAGGAATGATTGAACTTCAGTGCTGTAGAGAAAAGCTCAAAATGTTTCAGGTCCTTGGACAAACTATCTTGGGTCCTCATAGCCCCTTTCTTTGTGACTTAGCATCCTGTGGCTGTTAGATAATTCCTTTTGGAATGCACAAGTAGAACCCCCAGCACCCACCAACTGTAAACCTAACAATATCTTCAGAGAGCATCTGGAGCCTACAGCAGAGCTTTCTCCATTTAGTTCTCACCCACTCATCTTATTTTCACACCAATATAGATTTGAACAGTATCTTAATGTATGGTGTTCTTTATTCTGGCACTATTAAAAACCTCACTGGACTTGAAATTTAGGTTAATTTGGGTTAAACCTAAATCTGTGTTCCTAGCCATGGTTACCCATATATGCTCCAACAATGAAGTATATAATATAATATAATATAATATAATATAATATAATATAATATAATATAATATATGATATGATATGATATGATACGATATGATACGATACAATACAATATAATATGATTCTCAGTCAGCCACCATCATCCACACTTTTGTGACCTTGGTTCTTACAATCAGAACAAATTCTATTCCGAAATAAAGACTTTCCTACCAGGTTTTAGAATGAAACCAAGCTGGAAAAGGGATTGCACACTGCCCCCAAAAATTCTATTTGTAAAGGCAACCTTGTTTATTAACTCAACCAGGCAAAACCAATTAATAGGCATAAACAAAAATATTTAGAAGACTATTAAACAGGCATGACACATTTATTTAGCCAAACCATATTATTAGATTCCCCTCTAGGATCTATAATATTTTAGTCATAGGTTTTCGACTAGGTTTTCAGTACCAGGCCTGAATTCCTTATGTTATGTGTCTCAGGTGCAATCAATGGAATAGTTGGTTAAGAAAGTACCAGTCCTACCTCTATTGCACTATGAGGTACACCTTGCCTGGCTGGTTGACTGTGCAGACCACAGAGTGGATCCACTATCTGTTAAGGCTGTTGATGATTTTCTCACCCAGAAGTCTGCATAGTACTTGCCAGCACTATGATAGCCAGCCAGCTTGGGTGAGACACCTTTAATCCCAGCATGTGGGAGGCAGAGGAAGGAGGTCACTGTGAGTTTGAGCCCAGCCTGCCACTATATAGAGAATTCCAGGTCAATCTAAGGTATAGCATGACTCTACCTCAAAGAAAAAATAAAGTATATGAAGAGATGAGCTGGAAAAGTAGAGAAGAATGATAAAAGGATACATGTAACATATAGCCAGAGAAGGAAAACCATGGAGGGATAACAGTAAAGGAGAGCAGGCAAGACAGGACTTAAAAAAACAAATTATCTTCTACATCTTCCCTCCCTAGCTCCCCCTCCCCCTCTCTCTCTCGTCTCTCTAATTCTTGTATATTCTTTTTCCTCATTTTCTTAGTGGGCACTGACCTGTAACTCCCAGTACCAGCATGGGGCTATCATCCACAATGAGCTTTTGATCAGAGAGAACTACAAGGTTTCCCAAAAGAATGACAGATTTCTGTCAGAGTATTAGATGACCCACCAAAGGTTAGTGGTAAGACCCTATTGCTGAAGACACCATATGGAGCTAACACAAATGAATGGTATGGCTGGAAGCAAGGAGAGAGTCTGTCCCCAGACAGTCAGCATGTGTAGTGACAGAAGGTGCTACATGGGTGACTGGGGGAAGTGTCCAATATCTGTCCAAGCAAGTCATGGTCTAACCTACTTAGCAGCAAATAACTCGTTGTGATGCCCACACAAATGCAATAGTGGCACACAGCCATGGGGGGGGGGGACCAATTGCTCTTGATTTGGCTAACTGATCCCCTCAGTGGTACAGGACACATAGCTGGAACAATAAGTCAGAACCATATCCAAACTTAAGCCCCCTCTTCAGTATCAAGCTACTAGCAACCATGGGGTAAAAGAGGGCCTACACCTATTAAACTATACAAAAGTAACGGTTATCTTATTTGTCCTCGTGCTAGCTTACTCTCCGTTGGAGAATCTGCTTCGTTTTTTCAGATAGGTGCAGATCCTTAGGTGAAACAAGCGAGGGTGCTGTTCTCCTGATGAACAGGATACCAGCACAAGAGGGAAGGAGAACAATACAGAGAAAAATCAACTCCTACCACATCAGAGAGCCAGAGCCCCAGAGGCCCCCAACACCTCAGCACTGAAGCAGACCAAAAATGAACCCAACATGGCTCAGGGAAATTTTGCGGATGAGGGGGCAGAAAGAATGTCAGACCCACATGTTGGGTCAAGATATGCAGAGACATTTATCATCCCAATAACTGTGGGTTAACCCCACAATGCACGAAACATATACCTCCACAAGGAGGGGACAATAGTGAGAGGGTAGGCCACGGATGAGCCTAATAATGGTACCAAACTGCCTGTATTTGCTGAATACAAAACTAATTTAAAAAAGAAAAAAAAAAACAAATTATATGAGAAAATTCCCTTAAAAGGTGAAAAACAATCCCTTACATAGAGTCTTCTATGCTGGGTAGTTGATATGCTTTATTCATGGTATAGATATCTAATTTAAAAAATATTATTAATCCTCAAGTATTTTGTTGAATTGATCAGGTGAAATAGGACTTGTTGAAGTACACATCACAATTAATTCACAATTGCATAGGTCTCGTCATAAAATTTAGTAAAAAAAAAATCTTTAAGTATTTATTTATTTATTTTCAAGCAGAGAGACAAGAAAGAGAGAGAGAGAGAATGAGCATACCAGGGCCTCCATCTTCTGCAAATTTATATCAGATGCATATTCCACTTTGTGCAGCTGGCTTTCCATGGGTTCATAGGAGTCAAACCTGAGTAGTTAGGCTCTGCAGGCAAGCACCTTAACTGCTGAGCAATCTCTCCATCCCGTATTTATGAAACATTGATGATTAGGAAGTATTGTGTGAGGATTGTGCTCTTTTATGAACATAATGTCACCAATCAAAGTCATATAACGCTTTTGTCATTACTAATCTGGTACAGAAAATGAATGAGTGTTAAACAGAGCCCAACATTGGCTGCCAAAAAGGACCCTTTGGGAAAAATAATCCCTCAACCATCAGGGTGGACAGTTGGTTGATTCCATTTGATAGAAGCAGAGAATGGACATTAGTGCATCTTTATTTTAGATTCTCCAGCAAAGGAGGTAGGCTGAGCTTCTGTAGAAGAGGAGATGCACAAGGTCAAGAAGACAATCCTGCTGCTGGCAGCTGTATCCAGTGTCAGGTTTTATCTCATTATCTTTGTGAAATCTCCTGTTCCATATGATTTTTAATTTTATTACTGGAGTCAGAGTCCCTTCATTATTCTTGTACAAATTTCTTCAATTCTTGCAGAAATGTTCACAGTTAGCCGTAATTTACATTAAGTCAACTCTTTCATGACAATCCCTATGAGTGATTTCACAAAGACGTAGACTGGGATGTCAATTTATAAGTGAGACTTAGAAACATAAATCAAATATCAGTGACTATAAACAGGGCAGGCATATATTTATAAATAATAACAATGATTCTTACCATGTCTGATGGTGTGAATTACAATGCATTCACACAATGTCTGTAATACATAAATTATACCTAGATTTCATGTCTACAAAAAATTCTTGATTAGAATATAGGTATCCATATTTTGTCCTTTACATTTTTGTGAAATACTAAAAGAAATTCCCTTGAGATGTATATGAATAATTGGTTTTGTATTATTAATATCAAGTATATTCTACAGAATATAAAGGATACTTGCCTGAAAAGAGTAGTGACCCAGTTTTGATTCTGTAGAACTCACATAAAGCCAAATGCAAAAAAGTGGCACATGAATCTAGAGTTAGTTTGCACGGGCAGGAGGTCTGGTGGGTCCATTCTCTCCATATCTCTTTTTCTTTTTAACCTCTCTCCAGCTGTCAAATAAATAATTTTTATGTCCGAATTGGACAGGAGAGATGGCTAAGTGGTTAAGGTGTTTGCCTGCAAAGCCTGTGACCTAGGGTATATTCTCCATATCCCAGAGAAAACCAGATGCACACGGTGGTGTAGGCATCTGCAGCTTCTAGAGTCCATGGTGCACACATTTCCTCGCTCTCTCTTTCTCATTCTCTCTTTCTGTAAGTAAATTTATGTATTTATTTTTTAGTATTCTAAAGGGGAAATGCAAATGTAGAGTCATACATAATATAAATCTCAGCAATACTTATGTTATTGCAAGTGGTAAAAGTTTTTGAAATTACCTTTTAAAATTATGAATAAGATATTAAAATATGTATACAGTCTCAAAATTGGAAGGTCACTTTGGAAACACTGAGTTCTTGACATGAAATTGTCATTGAGCTATGGCCTAATGTGTCCCACAGGGCATGATTGGAAGGGCTGCTGGCCTTGGCACATTTCATATGGACTATGCTCTATCATGTGCACAAACTAGTTTCCATTTCATTGAAGCTTCACTTACTATAATTTCATTAGTGAACGGAAGCAGTTCAACAGTAACTTGAAACAATGATGTACTGAGAAACCATAAACAAATAATCAAGGTCACCTATGAGATTATTCCACACCAGCAAACAAAGAAATGTCATGGCAGTACACTGATGATTTTACAAAGGACAGAAAATGCTAAGAAGACCTCAAGGTTGGAATAAGAAAACATTTGTGAACTTGACTATGTCTATTCAAGTATTTCTATGAATGGACAGAGAACACCCAAACACCTGAAGTGAGAAATAACTAAGGAACAGATCAAATCAGTTTGTGTTCACACAGTGGATTCCATTTTTCTTGCTAAAGAGGAAGGGTTTAATTTTTTTTTTTTTTTACACTTCGCTATGGCTAGATCTGAAAATTCCTCTCAATAGTCTCTGAACCTCAACTATGTCATTAACATTAAAATTTTCAATTGTAGGGCTGGAGAGATGGCTTAGCGGTTAAGCGCTTGCCTGTGAAGCCTAAGGACCCTGGTTCGAAGCTCGGTTCCCCAGGTCCCACGTTAGCCAGATGCACAAGGGGGCGCACGTGTCTGGAGTTCGTTTGCAGAGGCTGGAAGCCCTGGTGCGCCCATTCTCTCTCTCTCCCTCTATCTGTCTTTCTCTCTGTGTCTGTCGCTCTCAAATAAATAAATGAATAATTTAAAAAATTTTCAATTGTACTCATTTTGCTGTGACCAGAGTTGATAGTGTGTCTCACTGTAAAGCAAACAGAAAATGAATTTGTCCTGTAACTGTTTTTTGTAATATTGGATTTAAAATAAACCATGAGAGGTATAGGGGCAAACTTGGTTCTGGGTTGGTACTAGATGACAGGCAGAAGATTCCAACATTTTATTACCACATGCAAAAGTGGGTACAGCAGTGTGAGGTTATTGGGTGGCATTCAAGAAATGAATGCATTTTGCTCTTTCATGGGTGCCCTAAGTATCTAGGATTTAGAGACATAGGCTATGTTTTTTTTTTTTTTATTTGCTTGATACCAGGTCTTTGAAAAGTACCAGTACCTAGTAGGATCCCTCATACATCCCAAGCCCCTCACTATGGAGTAACACATAGTCTTCTATTTCATCTATTTCATGTTACAGTCCAGGACCTTCACCCAGCTGTATATATTGACAGGGCCCTGGGCACTGAAATCATATTATCTACATCATCCATGCACAGCCACTAGTGCCATGATAAGCTCATCTTCCCATATAACCTGTGCTTAAGTCTCAAGCAGCCCCAGTGTTAATCCCCATGGAACCACAGCATCCCACAGAGCTCTGAGTACTTCCACCAGCCTTGTTGTTTCTAAAATTCCAGTAACATTCCCCCAAACACAGTTCACATTCACAATTTAATATTTATTACAGGCCATGTAATCTTTCCCAAGCCCCAGTGTGATGATAGCTTCCCTCCCAGTTCTCTCTTCCACTGACATCACTTCAGAAACCCAGTACCACACTCAGAAATTAAAATATATGGCCTCATTACCACTTTTAGTTCAAGAACACTTCAGGACTCTACTTACATCCCAATGCCCAATGCAGCTGCATGCAATTGCCAGTGTCACACATTCACACATAAATCCATCACAATCCTATGAGTATTGCAGCAACTTATATTGTCCCTATACAATCACCTAGCAACTGCTATGACCAACAGAAGTACAACACCATCCAGTATCAATCTGGAACATGATACAAAACTGATATAATCCAAGGCTAATCCTAATTGAGGTCATGTCCCAGCCTGGAACCACTCATCTCAGCATCAGCATTCAGATACCTATAAAATTATTGGCTCTGCCCTCTGATCCTTGGTATCATCCTTCAGTACAATAAGCTTCATTCAAATACACATTAAGGACCACGGCTTTCCATCCCACCCTTAATATTCCACACATACACCTGCCACCACACTGGTATAATTTCGTAATAATGCCATGCCCCTGACCTGCACAATCATCCCTTTCTTCTCTGAACCTCCCCCCACCCCAACAGCTAATTTCTCTAAGCCTCTGGTGCCCCTTGAACGTAGAGTGAAGTACTAATCACTCATCCACCTGTGCACTGTGTTATCATACCCTAGTAATAATTGGAGTTCCCAGCATCCATTTGAACATCAAACTTCGAAGTTGTAGCTTTTCCACATCAGCACCAACTTCAGACTTTGATATCATTGCTATAGTCATTTTATAACCAGCTCCTCAGCTCCCAGAATTGACCCCAGGGCTTGGTTTCCCCTGTAACATAAAACAGAAGATGTATGTACCAGAGTTTGTCCATGTTCCCTAGACCATGTCAAAGTTAGTAATATCTGATAAGCATATCAATAAGACTCATCTTTTCTAAGCAATGGCATGGATTGTGGAAGTCATTTTGAGAAGACTCAGGTAATAAAATGACA
Organism: Jaculus jaculus; assembly: GCF_020740685.1. Taxonomy (NCBI): domain Eukaryota; kingdom Metazoa; phylum Chordata; class Mammalia; order Rodentia; family Dipodidae; genus Jaculus; species Jaculus jaculus. Next base: position 121,074 of record NW_025423388.1, read on the forward strand.
CAGAAATTGCAGTGGACACCTACTCCATTGTCCATTGTGGAACTCAGAACACATGAGTGAGGAAGTATTATGGTCCTTGACATTTCATGTGTATTTTTTAATGCAGATCAAATTAAGCTTTCAAGTCCTCACATCCCCTTCTTCACACTAAATTAATTTTGGAATTAATGCAAGTTAAAGCAGCCACCAACACCATCATACAAAAAAAGGATATATTGACAGAACATGAAGCACACCATGACCAATTGGATTGTTCTACATTGCCGGAGACGGCAAGCATGCCATTTCAGGATCATGAGGAATCGAGCGCTGAAGAGCTGCTTGACACAGTTCCAGCCCAGCTGTCTCTTCCTTGAAGTCCGATGTGGCCCCTCTATAGAAAAATCTTTGGCTCTCTACGCCACAGCAATATGTGGTTTTCTGTATAATGTTTGTCTTTCTCTGTCTTTCACTTGGTGTCCCAATCTCTAAGTTTACTTTTCCAGTAAAAATTGTTGTCGGTAAAGTGTTGGTCAATGTACCTGAAAGAGGCTCTGGCATAGAATTGGAAAAACAAGAAAATGGGTCAAAGATAATTGTTTTCTTTAAAGGCCTTAAAGAAAGTCAGGCGTGGAGTACAGTAAACTTAGGAGGAAACAGTGAACCTCCTGGAACAATGTAAACATTGTTATATGACTAATTTTTCTAAATGGTGGCAGTTGCAATTGACTCTTTACCAGGAATCCTTACAGAAAAACAACCAAAGTCAGAAATAATTCAAGGGGGGACCAAAGTCTAAGTATTGGAGGGACGTAAAAAGGAAACTTCAAAATAAATAATTAAAGGATAAATGGATCTGCTGGATCAGTGATTAATGATGGGAAGCCCCATTTGTGGTTGTTTTGCCTCTCACCTTTAATAAAGTAATTGAAAGTAGAAGTCCAGGAAATCACAAGTGCTTGACCGCACATACATGGGGAAAATGTAAAAACAGTTAATCATTACAGGGGCCTGACGACTTTACTTGAGGTGAATAATTATGGGATTGTTTGATGATAAGGAATAACAAAAAGTTTCTATGAATTCTGTGAAATTGTACCTTTCTTAAAGTCTGTTCTTGCATGACGTGATCAGAAAATAAAAGACTGAGGCTAAGAGCTGTGGCAGGAAGAGAGAAAAAGAAAGAAAAAGATAGAAAAACTCAGCTGCCTTCAGCATTAGCCTGTCAGCTTGCACCAGAACTTGACTTCGAGTCGTTATTTCGCCGCTCCCTTTCACACCTCTCTTCGGGGACCCTCCTTCAAGCCAGGGCTGGACCCCGGCAAGTGGCGCCCGAACAGGGACCTGAATTGAGGTAAGTCGAGGCTCGGTTAGGGACGGATCTCACCCAGGGACCTGCAGACCCCCTGGTCAAAGAGTAAGGCTGGGAAAAGGGGTGAGTAATCAAAGAAAACATGGGACAGGCAGAATCTAAGGAAAGACAGATGTACATTAAGATACTGAGAAAGATGCTAAGGAATAAAGGAATAGAATTTAAGAAAAATAATCTCATAGAATTTATTCAATTTATACAAAAAGTAAGCCCCTGGTTTCCAGAGGAGGGGACATTAGACCTGGACAACTGGCAGAATGTAGGAAAGGATCTCAAGAAATGGCTCTTGGTTAATGATGATGATGAGGTTCCTGAGAATGCTGTCACCCTATGGGTTATGATCAAACAAGCTTTAAGAAATGATTTAGCTGCAGATTTGCCTGACTCAACATCTACAAAGTCAGAAAAAAGTACAGAATCCACTATCTATGAAACTCTAAAGTTGTCAGATGCTGAGGCTCTACCCTTGCTGCCCAGAGTTAGAACTGCCTCTCAAAACAAACACGAGGTGCAGCTTGCCCAGGCATCAGACATAGGTACCTCAGATGATGAATCATTGGATTCTGAAGAAGAAGTTGAACTAGAGGATGAGGCTGCTAAGTATCATAATCCTGACTGGCCTCCACCTAAGAGCTCTACTAATAAGCCTCCTAAAGCCAGGCCAAAGAGGAAACCTCCAAACCTAGGGAGAACTTCTTGCTTAATGGCTGCAGCCCGAGAAGCTGCCATGAAGGGGGAGAAGTTGCTCACTGTTTTCCTGTGATTTTCCCCGAGCATGCAGATGAGGTTGAAAATCCACAAGCCCATGGAATACACCTATTTTTGTTATAAAAAAGAAATCAGGAAAATGGAGATTATTGCAGGACCTAAGAAAAATAAATGCCACTATGGAGACAATGGGGGCTTTACAACCAGGCCTCCCTAGTCCAGTTGCTATACCTGTAGATTTTAGTCTTGTTGTAATTGATTTGCAAGACTGCTTCTTTACCATCCCCCTGAGTCCTCAAGATTATAAACGTTTTGCATTTAGTGTTCCCTCAGTAAACTTACAAAGACCCTTTTTGAGATATCATTGGAAAGTACTACCTCAGGGGATGAAAAATTCACCTACTCTATGTCAGAAATTTGTGGATATGGCCTTACAAGCCATTAGGAAAAATTACAAATCTTCTATGATCATTCACTATATGGATGATATTTTAATTACAGATAGAGATAGGGGAGTCTTACAAAATCTATTACAAGAGATGATTTCTACCCTAGCTTTTTATGGTTTGAAGGTAGCCCCTGAAAAGATTCAAATAACACCCCCTTATAATTATTTAGGGAGAATTATAAAAAGTGATGCTGTAGCCCATCAACCCTTAAAATTAGATCTGTCACACTTACATACCTTAAATGATTTTCAAAAAATTCTAGGAGAAATAAATTGGGTGCGTCCCTTTTTGAGACTAACCACAGCTGATTTGAAGCCTCTGTTTGATATCTTAAAGGGAGACAGTAACCCCAGATCTCCCAGAGAATTAACTCCTGAAGCTAATGAAGCTTTAAATTTGGTTCAAAATGCTCTAAATCAGCAACAGTTAAGACGATATGTTAGAAATTCTAAATGTCAATTGATCATTCTAGCCACTAAACATATGCCTACGGGGGTGATTTGGCAGGAGGGGCCTCTAGAATGGGTACATTTGCCCTCAAGCCCCAAGAAGATCCTATCTCATTACTCCTTGTTAATTACTCAAATTATAATGAAGGCAAGAAAAAGGTTAAGAGAAATATTGGGTAAAGATTTTGAGGAAATTATTATACCTTATAATAATGAACAATTCAATTGGCTGCTTAACTTTTCTGAGGAATGGCAGATTGCATTAATTGCTTACCCAGGCCAAATTCTTTTCCATTTACCCCAGCACCCACTTTTACAGTTCCTATCATGCCAAAAAATTATTTTTCCCTCAAATTATTCTCCAGACCCTATAGAAGGTGCTATTGTAATTTTTACTGATGGTTCCTCTAATGGGAAGGCTGCACTCGTGACTCCCACAGAAATAAAAGTGGAACAGACTTCCTTTTCTTCCGCACAAAAAACTGAAATTTATGCAGTTATTATGGCCTTTAAAGTTATTATGAATATTTCCTTTAACCTTTACACTGATTCTCACTTTGTGTCAAGACTATTTCCTGTTATTAAAACTACAATGATAAATGATGATCGTACTCAAATTAATAATTTGCTCATCCAGTTACAGAATTTGGTACAAATCAGGACTCAACCTTACTATGTGTGCCATATTAGAGCTCATACTGTCCTTCCAGGTCCTCTCAGTGAAGGAAATGCATATGCTGACTCTCTGACGAGAGTTATGACACTATTAGATCCTGTTGCTGAGGCTACTCAATCCCATGCCCTCCACCATCAAAACTCACAAGCACTACATTTGCAATTTGGAATTTCTAGAGAGACTGCCAGGCAGATTATTAAAAATTGCAAAGTCTGTCCTCAGTCATTTCCCTCTCTTCCAATGGGAGTTAATCCCAGAGGGCTCATAGCTGGAAACTTATGGCAAATGGATGTTACTCACTATGCCCCTTTTGGAAAATTAGCTTTTGTACATGTAACTGTAGATACCTTTTCCCATCTTGTAATGGCAACAGCTCGGACTGGGGAAGCATATAAAGATGTAGTCCAGCACCTTTTCCACTGTTTTTCTATTGCTGGGATGCCTCAACACTTAAAAACAGATAATGCTCCTGCTTATACTAGTAAAACTTTTAAAACTTTTTGCCTGCAGTTTTCCATTAAACATACTACAGGAATCCCTTACAATCCACAAGGACAAGCTATTATAGAGAGAACTCATCAACAGCTTAAGGGTCAAATTGAAAAACTCCGCTCTGGGGATTTCCCCTATTCCTCTCCTCATCACTTATTAAATCATGCCTTATTTACACTTAATTTTCTTAATAAAGATAGTAAAGGTCATTCTGCTATTGAAAGGCATTGGGAAGCTTCTGATTGTAATATTAAACCATTAGTCATGTGGAAGGATCTTTTGACCTCTACATGGAAGGGGCCAGACCCCCTTTTAACATCAGGGCGAGGCTATGCTTGTGTTTTTCCACAGGATGCCGAGTCACCAATCTGGATTCCTGACAGGCTCATTCGGCCTTTCAGGGCCTCCAGCTCTGAGTCTGAAAAGAAAGAGCAGACCGTGCCGCCATCCACGGCGCCTTCCTGTGACACCAATTCATCAAACTAAAATCACGGCATCGGCTCCGACTCCAGCTTCCGCAGAGGAGATGGAAGAAAGTACTTTGACTACAGCTTTCGTCCGCCTTCAGCTTTCACCTCAACAGCAACAGCGTGTTCCTAGATCAGCAGCAACTCGCAGCGGTGTGATGCCATCCTGGGGACAACTCAAGGCGCTGGCTGAAGGAGCTCACTCCTTGGTGGCTGCAGCTCATCTACCACCCTCGGTGCCGAATCTGTTTGTTGCTATGCTTTCACTTTTGGCTGCTGAGGTATGGTGTCTCTCGCTCTTTCCTGTTGTTGCTGCAGATATGTCCTATTGGGCCTATCTTCCAGACCCTCCAATGTCTCATCCTGCTACTTGGGATTTTGGACCTATTAAGGTCACCACTAATAACACCAATTTATTGGGAGGAGAAAGTAATTCTTATTTGACACAAAAGACTAAATACAATTTTAGTTATACAGGCATGTCAGACATTCTTCCTGTTTGCTTCTCTATTAATAAGGATATGTCTGGCTGTGTTCCTTTGGCTGAACATCAATTAATTGCTGACTCCCCTACTCCTCCTACTAATACCCGAGGGGATGATGGACAGGAGCAACGAGATGTATGGTTCCTTAAGTTATATCTCCCAAAAATGTATAATGCTTCTGCTTACGAGATAGAGCCTACAGCCTTGCCCAAAAAGTTACCTGCTTGTCAAAACAGTACAGATTTAGATTCCATTTGGGAAAAAAATACCACCCTCAGGGTACCCAAAATGGTTTTCATGTGGTTTTCCTACTAAAACTGTTAAATATTCTCCTTTTAATTCTTCTCTGTCCTTGTTGGATTAGTCAATCAGTAGCCCAGACCATGACTATACACAGACTTTAAAACAAGCAAAATATATACGAGGAGACAATACTATGCCTACTGTTAGGGCAAGTGCTTGGTATAGTCCAGGTTGGGTTGCACCCTCATTTTGTCCTCAAACACGGGGAAAAAAGGACTTCCCGGTACAATTGGATCTTTTTAGACTGTTTGCAGCCACCCATAAAGTCACTATAATCAGACCCCGGGGGACAGTTATACAAACCTCTGCCCCTGTGACTGCTTGTGTGGCTGCCCCTTTCTCCATTATTCATCCTGGAATGAAGGGCCACTTTTATTTACAACAAAGTTCTCATGGGATATTTCATGTTTCTTGTTCTAATTGTATTCTCTCTAATTGTATCACGGAAACTTCTAAGGATGTTTTCCTGATTTTACGTCAACCTCCATATGTTATGCTGCCAGTAAATATTACTGGAAATTGGTTTTCTAATCCTGGGATTGAAGCTCTCCATAGAGCTACAGTTCTGATCACATGCCCCAAAAGATTTGTAGCAACTTTAATTTTAGGTATTACAGCCTTAATTGGAATTATTTCAAGTTTTGCTCTCTCAACTACATCCTTGGTAAAAGAAATACATACTGCTAATCATGTTAATCAGCTTTCTAAGAATGTCAGTCTAGCACTTATGATTCAAGAAAATATAGATAGAGGAATACAGGATAGACTCAATGCTTTGGAAGAGGCAGTCCTCTTTATAGGAAATGAAATTCAAAACCTAAAAATTAGACTGTCAGTGCAATGCCACTCATTATTTAAATGGATATGTGTTACTCCACTACCCTATAATGACTCTGAACATGATTGGTCACAAGTTAAATCCCACCTACAAGGCCTTTGGAACAATTCTCGGCTGACTATGGATATAGATCTTTTGCATGAAAAGATCTCAGATATTAGTAATTCTCATGTAGGATCTGCCTCTCTAGAGGAAGTTTCTACAGCCTTTGCTTCTGCAGTCACTGATTTCATTTCCAACACTTCCTGGCGCAATTTATTATTTAACATCTGTATCATTGCTGGTCTTGTTCTTGTTCTTCTTTTTCTTCTCCCAGTCATCTTCAGACAACTCTGCCACTCGCTCTCAGCATTAACTGTGGATGTTCGAGCCATTCAATTAAAACAAAAAGGGGGAGATGCCGGAGACGGCAAGCATGCCATTTCAGGATCATGAGGAATCGAGCGCTGAAGAGCTGCTTGACACAGTTCCAGCCCAGCTGTCTCTTCCTTGAAGTCCGATGTGGCCCCTCTATAGAAAAATCTTTGGCTCTCTACGCCACAGCAATATGTGGTTTTCTGTATAATGTTTGTCTTTCTCTGTCTTTCACTTGGTGTCCCAATCTCTAAGTTTACTTTTCCAGTAAAAATTGTTGTCGGTAAAGTGTTGGTCAATGTACCTGAAAGAGGCTCTGGCATAGAATTGGAAAAACAAGAAAATGGGTCAAAGATAATTGTTTTCTTTAAAGGCCTTAAAGAAAGTCAGACGTGGAGTACAGTAAACTTAGGAGGAAACAATGAACCTCCTGGAACAATGTAAACATTGTTATATGACTAATTTTTCTAAATGGCAGTTGCAATTGACTCTTTACCAGGAATCCTTACAGAAAAACAACCAAAGTCAGAAATAATTCAAGGGGGGACCAAAGTCTAAGTATTGGAGGGACGTAAAAAGGAAACTTCAAAATAAATAATTAAAGGATAAATGGATCTGCTGGATCAGTGATTAATGATGGGAAGCCCCATTTGTGGTTGTTTTGCCTCTCACCTTTAATAAAGTAATTGAAAGTAGAAGTCCAGGAAATCACAAGTGCTTGACCGCACATACATGGGGAAAATGTAAAAACAGTTAATCATTACAGGGGCCTGACGACTTTACTTGAGGTGAATAATTATGGGATTGTTTGATGATAAGGAATAACAAAAAGTTTCTATGAATTCTGTGAAATTGTACCTTTCTTAAAGTCTGTTCTTGCATGACGTGATCAGAAAATAAAAGACTGAGGCTAAGAGCTGTGGCAGGAAGAGAGAAAAAGAAAGAAAAAGATAGAAAAACTCAGCTGCCTTCAGCATTAGCCTGTCAGCTTGCACCAGAACTTGACTTCGAGTCGTTATTTCGCCGCTCCCTTTCACACCTCTCTTCGGGGACCCTCCTTCAAGCCAGGGCTGGACCCCGGCACTACATCTTCCACAAATGGGCCTTGAATGCATCCTCCTACCCTCATTTGCTACATAAAGAGAGCTGCACTGCGCTTCCTCAGAAGAGTGGAGACAGGCGCCAGGAGAATGAACATTCTACTGCTGGCTGCAGCTCTCAGCTGCCTGGTTTGTGCTCAACAGCAACCCTTGAAGGTACCATGTCTAACATGAGCTATAGGAGTAGAGCTGATGATGGCTCTGGGTGGGCCACTCTTCTACATGGGCCTCAGTGTCATTAGATAAGGTCATTGTTTCACTTGCCTCTCTTTTATTAAGCCATCCTGTCTCAGGCAATTTAGTATTTACTAGTTTAAATTTCCCTTGCTGTGAGGATGGTGAGAACTATATTTTTGTATGAAACATACTTGCACATTTTCTTTTACTATTTAATGTGAGTAAGAATGTTTTAAATGTAAGTTCATACTAAAAATATCATAATATCCATGTAGATATAAAGAACTGTATTTACTTTTTGCTTTTGGTATTCTGAGGTAGGGTCTCAGTGTATCCCGGGATGACCATATATACTCTCAGGCTTACCTTGAACTCAGAGAGATCTTTTCTATCTCTGCCTTCAGAATTCTGGCATTAGATGGGGTGTGCCACCATGCCTACTAAGGCGCAGTGTTTCCTACATATAGAGGAATGTATCAAGTGAAATGGCTCTTCCATCTTTACAGAATTCTGAATGGATTTCCAAAAGAATACATCTAACCAAGTCTGATGGAATAATAGACATGCATGAAAGTTGGGTTTGGACCACATGTGTCTGTTGTGTTTTGTAGTTATTCTCCTGTGGAAACTAGATAGGTTGTATCAGTCATAATGCTACAATTCATTTTTCTCCTTCATAAAGTCAGCTTCAATTTAAATTCCATATTTTTCTTGCACATGTGGGTCATTCTATGACAGTCCTTTTCAGAGGAGTCAGGCATAATATATTAAATATAAGTATCTGCCATCAAATTGTGATTTGCTTTCAACCTTGTTTTGATGATATTTACTATTTTTACCTTGTGGTTTATTAGGTACACCATCCCATGACATCCGGTTGTAGTTACAGCTGTGTTTGGGGCTCTTCAAAGAACTAGATGAGAAAATACAATCTCTACAGTGAGTTATTATTTCTTAATTCTACTATGTGTGTCATAATACACACTTAAAGATGTTAAGGAGCACATATACTCGGGAGAATACGTGGAAGATATTATGCTTTGCAAAGCTGCATTAATCAGTGGCATTTCACTTAAGTGATAGGTCTTGTGTGGCCATGTGTCATTGATGAAAACATTCATGCACATCTTCAAGCTTTATATGAACACATGCATACACACAGGAATGCATACTGAATACACATATGTATTCAACAAATGAATAAGCAACTGGAAAAGGAAAACCAGAAATCAGATATAAAAATGAAAACTCAATTCAGTGACTGTATTTCAGATGTTTTCAAAGTCTATGCATTCAGATAAAGTGTGTTAAACTTTCCCCATGGTGTAAAGTCAAAGAGGATATTTGTTGAATGTTGAACTGTGAGGGAGAATGAGAAGGAGCTGCAAACACCATGTGGCACAGGAAGTCACAAAAAATTGTGGAACAATTACAGAAGTTGATGTGAGACAGAGTAAAGCTGTGAAAACACAGTTTCCTTTTAAACAGTAAACTGTAATGTAGTGTTGCTTCTTCCTGAAGTAAAAGTAATGTGGAATATTATTTGATATGTGCTGGATGTTTTCTAACCTTATTTAGGGAAAATGGCACATGTCGACTCTACAGACTTCAGGCAGCCAATTACAAACGTCGGATTTTTGCTCTTATAAGTAAGTAATTCTTTTCTTACTATGGCTAGCATAAAACAATCTTCACAGGACATTTTCCTTCAACATGGTATTATGTGCTATCCTTTCACTTTTTTTCATTATCCTACAGATGACTATTTGTGTTTGAGAGGTTGACTTTTGTCATTCTTTCAGTGTATCCACTACTAGACATTGAACCAGTTGAGCAGAAAATTGACAACCCAAAGGGTTTGTGGCTCCTTCATAATTCATATGATGCCTATCCAAGAGTCTGGATCTGACAATTTTATAATAAAGATGTAGGTGGGTATTTTTATCATGACTACCTGCTATTGACATTAACATTTTAGTTTAGCACCACATCTCACATCCTGCAACAATCCAAAAATATTATACCAACTATGCACCACATGATTATAAGTATGGCTGCTTCAAACATGCACATTATAAGAATGAATTGAATCTAGTTCTTCACAAGAATGGCTATCTAAATTCTACAAAAGGTTTGTCCTTATTACAAATGCATATTGTGAAATTCTCTAACCTCAGACAGTATTCATTTACGTGAATACTTAAGGAAGACATTATAGCATCTTTTTGGTTTGGGCTTGTACAATTATTGATAGAAATAAAGTCATGTAAAATTGGTGGGGGGAGAGCCATCTTATACTGGCAATATATAAAGCTTCATTCATATATACCATACTTTTTTTTTTCTAAATTTGTTTTGATGGTCCTTGACTAGTGGCAACTTAAAGAGTAATAGTGAGTGTACCTCTCAGCAATTGTGGAGGAAAAGAAAAACAGCTGTGTTAGTCAACTCTCAAGGTAAAAACAAACAAACAAGAAAAGATCATTTTTGTCCCTTTTGCAGACAGTTTAGTCTGTGATATGTAGAAATCATGAATCCGGACCTTTGATGACTTACAACATACTGATGATGTCTGAATTGCCTTGGGAGGACTTTCCATTTCATAGCAGAGGGGGAAAAAAACATGAAGAAAATCAACCCTGTTCATAGTATGATGTTCGCAGGCATAATGGACACCCTTAGAAATGATCCCAGCTTTTAGAGTTTGACAACTTTTCTGAATCAAGTTCTCACAAGGAAGTTAGCATCACAGTTGTGATTGTAGTTTCCTTGAATTGATGCAACTAGTTTAACGGGAAGTTGATCCAATATATAATCTGAGTCTATCATCCAAAATACATTATAATATGCAACATAATGACAGGCATTGATTATTTTTCCATAAAAAGTAAAAGTGGTACATACACACTGTATACATTTAAAGGCATAATTTAAAATTAAAATCAAGACTTCATGCATTCCTAACATCAGTTTTTTCATAAATTAACAAAATGTCTTAACGCTATGATGTTTGGCATATATGTTCCATGTAGTAATGGAAGCCCCATTTGCTGAGGCAGTAAGTCCTTAGTAAAATCAGCCTCCAAATATTGGACTTCTAAAATGGCTTGCCTCTTTGGAGACGCAGGTCAACTGCATGGGTATTGTGGGCTATGCATTGTGAGGGAGGGAGGGGAGAGGCAATATCTCTGTGCAAAATGTCCCAACTAGTGGCTCTAACAATCCTTCAGCCTCCTCTTTCAAAAAATTGCCTGTGCCATACTGGGAGCATTTAAAGTCTACTTCAGTGATGGGGTCTTAGGATCATCAGGATCTCTAGTTCAATAGGTGCAGAGTGTCCTCAGTATCTATTCCATCACCCCTATGCTGATAACAACTTAACTAAGACAGTGGTATTCTTGCTTGTTTCTTCAATTCTTCTGTGCTTTCAGCTGGGGCTGGGGCTGGGGTGGAAACACTAGATCTTTTAATTCCCCAGGTCAACTTCCCATCTAAAAAAGAGTAGCAGATTCTTCAATGGTGTATGAACATAAACACCAGTTAAATGGGATAATATTAACAAATTTAGAGAGAATTAAGAGGGTTTAGACACTCTTATAGTGTAAGGTTAGTGGGAATATAACAATGGAAAGCAGATCCATTATCTGTATATGATTCTGACTTGTTTCCCAGTTCCAGATATGATTCCCTTTCTACTGAGCAGATCTGTTCACAAGTCCAAAAGCAGTTGGTTACCCACCATGGCTGTGTGCCACTATTACTCTTGTGTGAGCATCATGTCAAGTTGTTTATTTCTGGGTCACTTAGACATTGAGTTGCTTAGACAGATGTTGTCCACTTCCCCCCCTGGTAGCTCATGTAGCTCCATCTAGCACTCGATGGGCTAATTGTCTGGGGTGTGGCTCTCCTCCTGATTACCACCATGATCCATGTCAACAGCATTTGGTGTTTTCAGCAGTCAGGGTCTTACCATTAAGCTCTGGTTGGTAATCAAGTGCTCTCACAGACGTTGGTCTTGTTTGCATTGGGAAAACTAATAGGTCTCTCTGATCATCAGCTCATTATGGATATTGAGCACATACTGGAACAGGGACTTACGGGCCATGGCCAAAGGCAAGAAAAATCAAAAAGCCAGAGAAGAAAAAGAAACATGAGAAATTTGACGTTAGGTTTCATCTCACTCTCTCCAGGGCCCTTCTATTCAGGTGCTTCCTCTAAGGTCCTATTGAGGATTCTACCTTTTAGTCAGAATTTCAGGGTATAGAATTGTTTGGTACCAGTTCATTTTGGGTCCAGTTGTGTGCCCACACTACTTTTTCCCTTTACCCAAGCTCTATGCTCCCTATTGTCCAAGCCTCAAGATGGTATTCAGTTATGTCAGCAACTCAGGCTGATCCAGATTTGGAACTGCAGATGAGTGAGGGTATGTGGTGGTTGTCTTTCTGTGATTGTGTGAGTTCACTGAGTATGATCTACTCTAAGTTTAACCAGTTTTTCCACAAATTTCAAAGTGTTATTTTTTCTTACTGCTGAGTAGAATTCCATTGTGTAGATGTCCCACATCTTGCTTATCTATTCATCCAGTGATGGACATCTGGGTTGATTCCAGTTTTGAGCTGTTAGGAATTTAGTAGCTATAAGTGTGGTTGAGCAAATATTTCTCAACTGAGATGTGGAACTTTTGTGGTAAACACCCAGTAAGGGAATAACAGCATCTGCTGGTAACTCTATATCCATCCTCCCCAGCAATCTCCAAATTGATTTCCACAAGGGTTTACCAGCTGACATTCCCAACCTCATGAATTAGTGTTACTGTTTCTCTACAACCTTTCCAACATCTGTTTTCATTTGATTTTTTAATGTTTTCTATCCTTACTGGTGTAAGGTGGAATCTCATAGTAGTTTTAATTTGCAATTCTCTAATGGTTAGGGCTGTTGAAATTTTTATTAAGTGTGTGTTACCCCTTTGTAATTCTTCCTCTGAGAATTCCCTATGTGGTTCTCTGCTCCACTTTTTCAGTGGTTAGTTTGATGCTTTATTGTTTAGATTTCAAGTTCTTTAATATGCTAGATATTAGGCTTCTGTCAATGGGATAGCTGGCAAAGATTTTCTCCTCTTTAGTGGGGAATCTCTTCACTTTGGTTGTTCATGAGATCCCACTGACTGACTGAATGCTTAATATCCTTGGCTACTGGAGTTTTTTTCAGCAAGTCTTTTCCCACTCCTATATCATGCAAAGTGCTTCCTATTATTTCTTTGAGTTATTGAAAAAATTTCATGTTTAATATTGAGATCTTTAATCCATTTGGACTTGAGTTTTCTCCATGGCAAATGAGAGGGTCTAATCTCATTTTTCTAGATATCATCATCCAATTTGTCCAACACCAGTTGTTGAAGATGCTGTCTTTTCTTCAGTCTACATTATTGGCACCTTTGTCAAAGATCAGGCAGCTGTAGTTGCTTGCCCTAAAGTCTGGGTCTTCAAATTTCTTCCATTGATCTATGTTTCATTTTTATTCCAGTACCATGCTGTTTTTTGTCTTTATGGCTTTGTAATATAGCTTTAGATCAGGTATGGTGGTACCACCAGAAGTGCTTCTTTTACTGAGGTTATATTTGTATATTTGAGGCCTTTTGTCATTCCATATGAATTTTGATATCATTCTTTTCAGTCTCTGTGAAGAATGATGCTATTATTTTATTGGTATTTATTAACCCTCTACATTGGTTTTGGTAGAATTGCCATTCTCACAATCTTAATTCTACCTATTCAGAAGCAAGGGAGGCACATCCATCTTATCAAGTCCTGCTGTACTTTTTTTTTTTTTTGAGTGTGTTTATATTTTCATTATAGGTGTCTTTCACATCCTTCGTTATTGTTATTCCAAAGGATTTCATTTTTTTTTGCTATTGAAAGTGGGACAGCATCACTAATTTATTTCTGTGAATATTTGTCCTTTTCATACAGAAATAATGCTGATTTTTGTGCATTAATTTTGTTTTGTTTAGTGCCAGTTAGCTGAAGGAATGTATCAACTTTAGAAGTTTGGGGATGGAGACTTTTTGGTCACTTATATAAACGATCATGTCATCTGCAAATAGGGCTAACATGATTTCTTCCCTTCCAAATTGAATCCCTTTTCATAACTTTCTCCTTTCTTATTGCTTGGGCAAGTAATTCCAGTACTATGTTGAAGAGCAGAGGTGAGAGTGGACACCCCTGTGTTCTTCCTTATCTTAGTGGGAAGTCCTTGAGTTTTTCCCCATTAAGTATTATTTGAGCTTTAGGAGCTTTTTATATAGCTTTTGTTGTGTTGAGATATAATCCCTCCATGCCTATTCTTTCCAATGTTGTGATCAAGAAGTGGTGTTGTATTTTGTCAAAGGCCTTCCCTGCATCAATCAAGATGATCATGTGATTTTTTTTTAAATTTAATTTATTAGTTTTCTCTTCAGTAAATACAGGCAGTTTGATACCATTATTTAGGCTCATCTGTGATCTACCCCCTCCCATTGGACCCTCCTTGTTAATGAAAATGGGTTGAGAATTGTGGAGTTAGCCCCCAGTTATTGGTATGATAAATGTCTCTGCAAATCATGACCCAACATGTGACTCTGACATTCTTTCCGCCCCCTCTTCCACAAAATTTCCCTGAGCCATGTTGGGTTCATTTTTGGTCTGCTTCAGTGCTTAGGTGTTGGGGGCCTCTGAGGCTCTGGCTCTCTGATTTGGTAGGAGTTGATTTTTCTCTGCGTTGATCTCCTTCCCCTTTGTGCTGCTATCTGGTTCACAGGAAAACATCACCCTTGCTTACTTCGCCAGTTGTCCTTAGTTTCAGTTGGGCCCCTTTTGAGGTATGTTGGGGCAGCTCTCTTCTTAGGATCTGCATCTATCTGGAAAAGAGAAGCAAATTCTCCAATGGAGAGTAAGTTAGCACCTGGAAAATTGAGATAACACTTACTTTTTTGATAGACAGTATGATAGGTGTAGGCCCTCTTATACCCCCTGATTGATGGTAGCTTGATATTGTAGAGTCCAATTGTATTTGGGTATGGTTCTGACTTGTTTCCCAGCTCCAGCTATGGGTCTAGTACCACTGAGTGGATCAGTTAGCCAAATCAGGAGCAATTGGTTCCTCACCATAGCTGTGTACCACTATTGCACTAGTGTGGGCATCACATCTGGTTATTTGTTGCTAATTAGATTAAACAATGTGTTGTTTGGACAGATCTTGGTCTTTTCCCCCAGTCGCCTATGTAGCACCTTCTGGCACTAGACACGCTGACTGTCTGGAGACTGAGTCTCTCCTGGCTTCCAGCCATGTCATTCCATTTTACATGTCAGCTGCGTATGGAGTCTTCAGCAATAGGGTCTTACCACTGGCCTTTGGTGAGTCATCAAGTACTCTGACAGAAGTCTGTCATGGTTTTATGAAACCTTGTAGGTTTCTCTGATCAAAAGCTCATTGTGGATGGTTGGCCCAAGCTGGAAGTGGGGGTTACAGGTCAGTGCCCACTAAGAAATTGAGGAAGAACATAACTAATATACAAGAGTTAGAGAGGATAGAGATAGAGGGGAGAGGGGTAGAGGGAGGGAGGGAGGATGTAGGAGATTTAGGTCAGTCTTGATCCTACCCTCTCCAGTGTCTTGTGTTTCAGGTGCTTCCTGTAAGGGTCTAGTGAAGGATCAGCCATTTGCTCTATTTTTTAGGAAGTAGAATTTTATGGTACCATTGCTGTTTGGGTCCAGATTACTGTTTTCCACCCTTCGATTCCCTTCCCACCTCCCATCCATCTTATTGTCTAGTCCATGAGGTGCTTGCTGGGTATGTAAGGCATCTTGGCCGATTCAGGTTAGGTGTTGCAGATGAGTGAGACTATGTGTCGACTTTTTTTTTCTGTGATTGGGTAAATTCGCTGATTATGATCTGTTCCAGGTCCAACCATTTTGCCACTCAGCTGAGACTTCACATACCTTCTCATAGCACAGCCTGGGGAGCGTGGTTAAGAGGCAGGTTGCCCAAGGAGTGACCCATACCCTACAAAGCTTGCATTAAGCATGTGAAAGCATAAGTTCAAAGTCAACACAGGTCATCTCAAGCAGACATTTTCACTTATGATTACGTGTATGGTGGGAGACCTTTCAGGGATAGCTTATACCATCTCCATTACCATACCTCTTTTTTACTTCGTGTTGTGTGCCTCTATTATGCTTTCTTCCTCCTTTTCCTCTCTCTGTTCCTACACTCATCCTCTTCTCATCTTTACCTTATTTTTCTGCCTGTTTATCTTCCTCCACCTCTAATAATTATAGAATCATAATCAATTGTTTTCTCTAGAATTAACCCCAGTGACTACGTCTATGAAATGTGATCATAGTCTCATTAAAATGTTTGTAAACTTGGAATGAAGAGATAGCTTAGTAGTTAATATGAAGCCAAAGTTGTCAGGTGGGATTCATCAGTACCCACAGAAAGCCAGATGTACAAGGTGGTGTGCAATTCTTGAGATCATTTGCAGTGTCTGGTGGCCCTGACATGCTCATTTTCTAGCCATCTTCTTTTTATTCTTGCTCTGTCAATATGAATAAATAAAATATTGTTTTACATGTTAGAGAACTGGAGGCCTTTAAACATCTTTCATGTATTATTTATTTATTTATTTATTTATTTATTTATTATTTTTGAGGTTTTCACCCAAACCCAGGCTGACCTGGGACTCACTATGTAGTCTGGTCTTGGAAAGCCACCTACCTCTGGCTATGAAGTGCTGGATTAAAAGCAAGCACCACCACACCCAGTTTCATTTATTTATTTATTTTATTTTTTATACCTTTGTATATATGTGGAGAGTGCATGCATGTTCACATATATGTGGGTGGACACATGTGTCTTAGTACACATGCAGTGATCATAGGATGACCTTGGGTGATTTATCCCTACCTCATATAGGTATAGCTTAAACCCAGAGCTGATATATTTTATTTAGCCAGTTTGTTCCTGTCTCTGTCTCTCAGGCACAGAATTACAGGTAGACCACCATGCCTTGCACTTATAATGTAGCTACAGATCTGAATGCCAGTTACCCTTGCAAAACAAAAGCTTAATCCACTGAGCCATCTCCACTGACCATACTTAACAACTTAGGGAAAAACAAAAACTATTTTGAATGATCTTTTGGATATTTATTAGTATTTTTTTCCTACTCCCTCCCTTTCAGAAATTATCTATATATGAAAAAGAGCTAAATTTATAGTGGACAAACAATTTAATAGCACGAAGTGGGTATATTATGCACCATATGTAAAATTTAGGCATTTGATTAGCTACAAACAAATGGAATGTTGCGTTAAAGTAGGATGGAACATGAAGAGTTTTTCACACAGGTTAACTATGTATTGTATTTTGTCTGCTTTAAAGAGTGACCCTTTGGTGGTCAGTTTTTCAAAGTGGCTCAGTAGTTTCTCAAAGTATTGGGAAGATTTGTTTTGGCACATTGTATATCACTCATATTACTGTAACAAACAGAATGGGATTTCAACATGATGCTACAAAGGCAGCTGTTGGTGTGTCCATTCCCTTCTCCATTAACAAAATCCTAATGGAATAGAGGGAGTTCTTGTCTCTGCAATGAAGAGTGAGTTTTCCCACAACAGGCAATGTTCCACAAAACAAACACTCACCTGTGCTTGTCTTCAGAAGTGTGTCTGTTGGCTCCTCAACAGACTGTTTAAAAAGCACTAATTTGTTTTTGTAATGTTGCTAGCAGATAATCTGGTTCATTTCCCAATGCTGTTCACTCTCAAGTGTTAGAGTTCTACTTTTCTTATTGTTAAACTACACTCAAACAATAAAACTGTGCCTCAGATTTATGTATTTCATGATTATGTAACAGAATTCTTCATTTCTATAGAGTCCCTGAAAGTGCTCTCTGGACTTAATCTTCCATTAAGTCAGTAGAAGCACCCCAGTTCTGCTGTTCTGGGAGCACAGTGGATTTTTGTGGGATCAGTTAAGAAGAAATGCCCTGAAAAATTTGATCTCCCTACAGAACTGTATGTCTTTTATGCACGGATTCAATTCTGCACCTGGTTTCTTAGAATGTTTCCCTTTGGAAAGACAAAGGTCAGAATAAAGTTGCCAACTTGAGTTCCACTTTAGACAACAACAATAAAGAGTCCTTGTCATTTTCTGTGCCCTCTGTTGAGAGTCACATTCAATGAGCACAACCCTTACCTAGCTTTGCTGGACAAAGTTCACTAAGGCTATTGCCCAATGAGTGTCCTTCCTTCACGTTCCAGTCATAGTCTGTGAGCGCTATTTATGAATAATAGCAATATCTGCACTCATAGTTCAAAACAGCCTCAACTTATTTCTCCATGAAGGGGCATTCACACATTGCTGGGCAGAGACTGTGAGAACATATTTTATTTTATTATTATGATTATTATTAGATATGGGCCTATTCGTACGTAAACACATGTTGGTACCATCCTTTTCCTCCTCCCTCCCCCTTTTCTGAAGAGGCCTTCCTCATTAGGGATGCAGGTCAACCCTATGGGTATCATGCATCATGCATTATGTGGCAGCAGTCAATTATGGGGAGGAGGCAGTTTCTTTCTGCAAAATGTCCCAACTTGTGGCTATTCAATATTTTTGACCCCTCTTCTGCAAAATTCACTGAGCATTTTAGGTCTACTTTAGTGATGGGCACTTAGGAGCTTCTAGTTGTCTGGATTGGTAGGGGTTGAGTGTTCCCAGTATCTTTCTCCATCACCCTTGTGCTGATATTAACCCAACTGCAAGTTTAAACCTTCTTGCTCATTTCCCCAATTCCTTTGTGGTTTCAGCTGGGGCTGTGATGGAGTGTGCGGGGTTGTTTATTCCCTCAAGTCGAGGTCCCATCTGATAAAGATAAGCAGATTCTCCAGTGCAGAGTGAAGTCAGTGCCAGTTAAATATGAAAACCATTATTAACTTAGACTTTGAGTTGCATGGACAGATTTTGGCCACTTCCACCTGGTATCTCATGTAGCGACTTCCAGCACTAGATGGGCTAAATATCTGAAGACTTTCTCTCCTATGGATTCCAATTAGGTCTCTCCATTGTGCCAGCTGACAGCAATTGGTGTCTTCAGCAGCAGGGTCTCACCATTAACCTCTGGTGGGTAATCAAGTACTCTGACAGAAGTCTGTCTTGTTTTGGGAGGTATAATAGGCATTTCTAATCAACAGCTCATTGTGGATGTAGGCCACATCCTGGTACAGGGAATTACAGGCCAGCACCAAAGGGAAAGAAAAAAGAAAAATCCAAGGATGAAAGAGAAACAATAGAAATTTGAGGTTAGGTTTCTTTTCACTCTCTTCAGTACCTTTTGATTCAGGTGGTCTATCCAAGTTTTGCTTGAAAGTTCCACCTTTTAGTCTGATTTCCAGCATATAGGATTCTATGGAACCAGTTCAACTTGGCTTCAGGTTTTGAGTCCTCCCCCATTCTTTACCTTACCTTAAGCCACACCTACCACTATTGTCCAAGCCTCAAGATGCTCTTCTGTTATGTAATCAATTTGACCTGATTCATATTAGGAACTTCAGATGAGTGAGAACATGCGGTGGTTGTGTTGTTGTGATTGTGTGCCCCAGAGGTGACTAAGTATTTTCTCAATGAGGACAATCCCTACACTTACTCAAAAGTGTCTGTGACATCTATGTCTCCAATATGGTAACTCAGGACTGAAGAAAAGGCTTAGTGGATAAAGGGACTTGTTTACAAATCCTGGAAATCTGGGATTGATTCCCCAAGATTCATGTAACAGCAGGTGCAAAAAGTGGTAAATTAATCTGGAGGTTGTTTTCAAGGCCAGATACCTTGGTGCACCAATACACACACACACACACACACACACACACACACACACACACACACACCTTTCTATGTTACTTTCGTTTCTCCCTCTTCCTCTCTGCCTATTCCTCTCTCAAACAAGCGATTTTTTTTTTTAAACTGCTGCAACTTAACACACTTTCTGGGAATAGTTTACTAAGGCCATCTCTTAATACAGGTAATTCATATTGGGCTAAGACATATGACACTCAATAGACATGTGGAGGGATTGGCTGATAAGAAGAGGTCTGGATAATGAGTGATGAAGCCTACCCCTAAATCCTTTAGCTCTGGCTAGCATCTCCAAGTTCCATAAATTGATTTCAAGCCATTTTGAGCTGTTGATCAAAGGGGACTATGTGGTCTATGAAGGGCATTTCCATACATTAGCATCGCTGAATTTTTTTCCTGAGATTTTAAATGCTGTTTCTAAATGATGCAGTTCCAGCACTTGCTGAACCATGTCTACTAATGTTATTTCTCCATGGGGGACTTTGCAATATGTGAGGGGTCAGAAGGGGAATAAGGCTATGTCTGAATGAATGAAATCCTCTCCTTGATGGTCAGAGTCCACTAAAGCTATTTCTTGATGAGGCAAAAAAAGTTTTGCTGGTTATAGTGTATTAAGTCTCTATCTCTATGACATTCATTCATACACCTGTTTTTCTTAGGCTACTATGGATATTCCTGAGTGCAGGCAATTCATGCACTTGGTAGTTTTTGAATACAAGGATTATTTATCTACTTTGGCCATTTCTACACTAGCCTGTAAAGTCAACTAACATTATTTCTAGTTGATGACAATATCAAAACTGTCTAATCACTATGTGAAATGGATTTCTCCTAATGTGTATTTCGTGTTCTTTTTAGTCATAGAATACTAAGTTTATGTCTAAATCATGGTCATTCTTATGTTTTCTGCTCAAAGCCCACTAAGGCAATTTAAGAAGGAAAAATATTGTCTACTTGTTGTTCTTACTCTCCTCTGCACATTTTTCTTTTATGGCCATGCATGGACTTGCTGGTTGAGACTAAATGAATATAATTCTCAGGCTGAGAAGATGGATTAGCAGTTGAGATGTATGCCTGTAAAGCCTAAGAACACATTTGATTCTTCAGGTCAAACATAAGCCAGACACACAAGGTGATGAATGTGCTCATACCCACAAAGTGGTTCATGACAAACTGGAGCCAATTACCTTGGCTGAGACCCTGGTGTGCCAGTTCTGTCTCCCTCTCTCTCTCTCTCTCTCTCCTTCTTGCTCTTGCTCTCACTCTCTCTCTGTCTGTCTGTCTCTTGCTTGCTATCACTCATAAAAAGTCCAGTCCACTTGGCTTGCCTGAAAAAAATTAAAGAAAGGCAGATAAATATTCAATTCTCCGTGGGAATATTTCTACACTTGTATATCTGAAATTACAAAGTCTATTTCTCAAAGAGGGCACTTTGTACACTTCCATTTCAAGATTTTTTTTTAAGGCCATTAAGTGCAGCAAGTACTTCCAGCATTTATTGTTCACAGACTACTAAATCCATTTGTAAATGAAGGGCATTTATTCACTTGCTCTTCAAATCTACTGAGGCTATTTCCCACTGAAGCAAATGCTCCACTTGCCATTCACAGTCAGCTCAAGCTATTCAAGGAGTTCTGCTCTGTATTCATTTCTGTTCATCAAAGTTATTGACATACCAATGTATTTTGTCATAGTTCTTATTCCTGATCTTATGACATTGTTTATTTAAAGGATATTACAAAGTTTTTATTTGTCTGATGGTATAGAGTAAATGATTAAAATAAGCTCTTTGGTTTTGAGGGAGAGAGAAAGAACCAGAAAGAGAGTAAGAGAAGGAGGGAATGAGTGCACCTGGGCCTTCAGTACTTGTGAACAAACTTCAAACACTTGTGCCTCTTTGTGGCACATGATCAACATTTTGTGTTTTCCTCACTGTGCATCTGGCTACGAGGGAACTGGAACATGTGTTCGTAGGATTTGCATGGAAGCACCTTAACCACCAATTCAGTCACTAGCCTGAAAGTAAATTCTTTTGAAATAATTTTGTAGATTTCAGCAGTGAATGAAATTTCTTGTTTTTGCTTTGACAAGGATTTTCTTTAACTAGTTTAATCCTGTTAACTTTTAAAAAGTCTCTGCGGTTTCCTAATACTTTCTGAACCTTAATAAGCTATATGTGCTCAGATGTTTGCATTTATTAATAGTGTCCATTGAATTGTTTTTCTTATTCAGAGTAACTGTTTGGTAAGTAGTTCTATATATTAACAAGTATTTCATGTTTTCATGATGTTTATTCCAATGATGTTCTTATTACATCATTTATTTGTGTCTCCAAGTCCTGAAAGA
This sequence comes from Jaculus jaculus, assembly GCF_020740685.1. Lineage (NCBI taxonomy): Eukaryota > Metazoa > Chordata > Mammalia > Rodentia > Dipodidae > Jaculus > Jaculus jaculus. The sequence goes on from NW_025423388.1 coordinate 143,164, forward strand.
TAACAACTGTCAACTAAGGTTACTTTATCCTACAAAGCTATCCATTCAAATAGGCAAAGAAATAAGGACATTTCACAACAAAAGCAAGCTAAAGAGGTGTTTAAAACCAAAACCAGCTCTACAGAAAATATTAGAAAGAATCCTCCATCCTGAAGAAAAAGGAAAGCACACATATAAGGAACTGAGAAAAAAACAAACTATAGTCAAATACTAGTTAACACAAGAGAGCAAAGGTAGAACCGGAACCACATACACACAAAAAACCCTGGCAAACATAAATATACACCTTTCAATAATATCTCTTAATAACAATGGCCTCAATTCCCTAACCAAAAGGCATATGTTTGCAGACTGGGTTAAAAGGCAGGATCCTTCAGTTAGTTGTCTCCATGAAACACAACTTTATACGAAGTATGGACACTATCTTAGGGTGAAAGGTTGGAAAACGGTGTTTTAAGCAAATGCACCTATAAAACAAGCAGGATTTGCTACCCAAATATGTGACAAGGTAGACTTCAGTCCAACATTAGTTAGGAAAGATACGAAAGACCACTTTACATTGATTAAAGACACCCTCCCACAGGAGTACATTAAAATCCTGAACTTATATGCACCTAACATGGGGACCCCCAAATTCATCAAAGAAGAGCTATTAGGACTAAGGTCACAGATGACACCAAACAAATTGGTAGTGGGTGACTTCAACACCCCACTCTCATCAATTGATAGGTTTCCAGGGAAAAAATAAACAGAGAGGCATCTGGACTAAATGAGGTCATAGAAAGAATGGAACTAACAGATATATATGGACATTTCATCCAAATGCTTCAGAATATACATTCATTTCAGCAACACACGGAACATTCTCTAAAATAGACCATATATTAGGCCACAAAGCAAATCTTAACAAATATAGGAAAATTGAAATAGTTCCTTGCATTCTATCTGACCACAGTGGAATCAAACAACAAATCAACAGCAAGAAAGGCTATACAACATACACAAAATCATGGAAATTAAACAGCCCACTACTAAATGATGAATGGGTAAATAAAGAAATGAAGAAGAAAACCAAAAAATTTATAGAATCAAATGATGATGAGAACACAATATGCCGAAATCTATGGGACACAATGAAGATAGTCCTAAGAGGTAAATTTATGTCTTTAAGTGCCTATATTAAGAAATTAGGCTGGGCGTGGTGGCGCACGTCTTTAATCCCAGTACTCAGGAGGCAGAGGTAGGAGGATCGCCAAGAGTTCGAGCCACCCTGAGATTACACAGTAAATTCCAGGTCAGCCTGAGCCAGAGTGAGACCCTACCTCGAAAAACCAAAAAAAAAAAAAAGAAAAAGAAAAAAAGAAATTAGAAAGGTTGCAAGTAAATGACCTAATGCTTCACCTTAAAGTCTTGCGAAGAGAAGGACAAGGCAAACCAAAAACAAGTAGTTGGGAAAAAATAATAAAGATTAGGGCAGAAATTTATGAAATAGAATCCAAAAAAAGAAATCAAAGAATCAATGAAACAAAGAGTTGGTTCTTTGAAAGGATAAACAAGATTGATAAACCCTTAGCAAATCTGACCAATAGAAAGAGAGAACAGTCACAAATTAGCAAAATCAGAGATGAAAAAGGTAACATCACAACATATGGCAGAGAAATTCAAAAAATCATAGGGACATACTACTAAAGCATATACTTCCCAAAATATGAAAATCTCAAAGAACTTAATGATTTCCTTGATTTATATGACCTATCTAAATTAAATCAAGATGAGAATAATCACTTAAATAGACCTAGAAGAAGCAAGGAGATCGAATCACTTATCTAAAATCTCCCAACTAACAAAAGCCCAGGGCCAGATGGATTTTTTGCTGTTCAGGGAAGAACTAACACCATTGCTTCTTATGCTTTTCCATGAAATAGAAAAAGAAGGAATCCTACCAAACTCCTTCTATGAAGCCAGGATCACCCTGATACCAAAACCAGGCAAAGATAGAAGAAACAAAGAAAATTACAGACAAATCTTCCTCATAAACATAGATGCAAAAATTCTCAACAAAATATTGGCATACAGAATACAAGAATATATCAGAAAACCGGGCGTGGTGGTGCACATCTTTAATCCCAGCACTTGGGAGGCAGAGGTAGGAGAATTGCCGTGAGTTCAAGGCCACCCCCGGACTCAATAGTCCTACCTCAAAAAAAAAAAAAAAAAATATATATATATATATATATCTCAATAAGATCATTCACCCTGACCAACTAGGATTTATCCCAGAGTTGCAGGGATGGTTCAACATACACAAATCAATAAATGTAATACATTATATAAATGGACTGAAGGAAAAAATCACATGATCAACTCATTAGACATAGAGCATGTGTTTGCCAAAATCCAACCCCCTTCATGATAAAAGTCCTACAGAGACTTGGAATACAAGGATCACATTTCAATATAATAAAGGCTGTTTATGACAAGCCTACAGCCAACATATTACTAAATGGGGAAAAATTGGAAACTTTTCTACTAGAATCAGGAAAAAAGACAAGGGTATCCACTGTCTCCACTTTATTTATATAGTACTGGAAGTCTGAGCCATAGCAGTAAGGCAAGAGACACAAATAAAAGGGATACAAATTGGAAGGGAAGAGATCAACTTATTATTTGCAGATTACATGATTCTATACATAAAGGACCCTAAAGACTGTACATCATTTTCTCATCATCATTTGTTTCTATAAACAAATTGTTAGAGCTGATAAACAGTTACAGACATGTAGCAGGATACAAAAGAAATACACAGAAATCAGTAGCCTTCCTATATGCTAACAACAAACACACAGAAGGTGAAATCAGAGAATCACTCCCATTCACAATTGCATCAAAAAAAAAAAATGAACTACCTTGGAATAAACATAACCAAGGAAGTAAAGAATCTCTACAATGAGAACTTTAAAACACTCATGCTAGAAATTACAAAAGACACTAGGAAATGGAAAAACTTCCCTTGTTCCTGGAGTGGAAGAAACAATATTGTGAAAATGGCAATCTTACCAAAAGCAATCTACACATTTAGTGCAATCCCTATCAAAATTCCATTGACATTCTTCATGGAAATAGGAAACACAATCTAAAAGTTCATTTGAAATCACAAAAAACCTCAAATATCTAAAATAATACTGAGCAACAAAAATAAGGCTGGTGGTATCACCATACCAGATTTTAACCTATACTACAGAGACATAGTAACAAAAACATCATGGTACTGGCACAAAAGCAGATATGTAGATCAACGAAACAGAATAGAAAACCCAGATGTAAGTCTAAGTAGGTATATCCACCTGATATTCGATAAAATGCCAAAAATACTCACTGGAGGAAAGACAGCATCTTCAGCAAATGGTTGTTGTGAAAACTGTATAAGTATCTGTAGAAGGATGAAAATAGATTCTTCTCTCTCTCCATGCACAAGAATAAAGCTCAAATGGATTAAAGACCTTAACATCAGACTAGAAACTCTGAAACTGCTAGAGGAAAAATTAGGGGAAACCCTTCATCATATTGGTCTTGGTAAAGACTTTCTGAATACAACCCCAATTGCTCAGGCAATAACACCACTGATTAACCACTGGGAGATCATGAAATTACAAAGATTTTGTACTGCAAAGGACACTGTGAATAAAGCAAAGGGGCATGCTAGAGAATGTGCAAAAATCTTTGCCAGCTATATATCTGATAAAGAATTAATATCTAGGATATACAAAGAACTCAAAATATTAAATAATAAGAAATCAAACAGGCCAGTTAAAAAATGGGCTATGGAGATAAATAGAGAGTTCTCAAAAGGAGAAATACAAATGATGTATAAACATCTAAAAAAGTGTTCTACATACCTCATTATCAGGTAAATTCAGATTAAAACTACACTGAGATTCCTTCTCACTTCTGTCTGCTACCATGATGAAAACAAATGATTATAAATGCTGGCAGGGATGTGAAAAAAGAGGAATCCTTCTACACTGCTGGTGGGAATGCAATCTGGCCCAGTCATTCTGGAAATCAGTGTGGAGGTTCCTAAAACAACTAAAGATTGATCTAATATATGACCCAGCTATAGCACTCCTAGGCATATATCCTAAGGATTCATGTCACATCCTTAGAAGTACATTCCCAACCATGTTTATTGCCACACAATTCACAATAGGTAGGAGATGGAGCCATCTTAAACATCCCTCAACACATGAGTGGATAATGCAGATATGGCACATTTATACAATGGAGTTCCACTCAGTGGTAAAGAAAGATGAAGTTATGAAATTTGCAGGTAAATGGATGGATCTGGAAAGGATTATACTAAGTGAGGTAATTCAGGCCCAGAAAGCCAAGCACCACATGCTCTCTCTCATATGTGGATCCTAGATACAGATGAGTGGTCTGTTGTGTAAGAAGAAAAACAGTAGCAGAAGCCATTAAGCATAAAAAAAGAGCTATATAGAGAAGAGAAAGGAAGGGAGAAGGGTACTTAATAGGTTCATATTGTATAAACGCAAGTAGAAGCATAGATTAAGAGGGGCAAAAAGGCCCAAAGTGAGGTCATGGGAAGAGATTGAGTACAGGAAAGGTGGAGGGAGGGCTAATCAAAATCTAAGAGGATAAAAATAAATCATATTGAATCCTCTGGTTTTGGATAATGGAGCACTCAGGAACTGTAGATCATTGCTAGAAAATTTTCAGTGCCAGGGATGGGATATCTTCCAATGAGATGTTGGCCAGGGAGGTCCCTGATGCCCCCAAAACATTATAGGTCATTGCCAAGGCCCTTGGTTTCCCACCAGCAATAGATGGTAAGACCCTATTGCTGAAGACTCCACATACTTGAGCTGCATGGCCACTGAGAAATCCTCCAGGAATTGAGCTGATAACCTCCTCCATGTAGACCAGCTGAGAGAAAGCTGGAAGAAGCCATTCTACATGCAGTTCAATGGGAGAAAGAGAAACCACCAGTGAAGATACTCAACAGTGGTTGCTGCAAGCTTTATAATTGGCCAGCCAGCCCAAATGAGCCAATGCATGCAATAGTGGCATGTCTATCATGGTGGAAACCAACTGCCCTCCAATTGGAGTGGAGTCCAGTGTATTCCACGGGAGGGAATACATCCCTGATACTGAAAACTTAAAACAGGGAGTGGTCATGAGCCCCAGTGGTGTAACATCTGCTGATGTCTGGATAAATGTATATACTATGGCTATCAAACTGTCCCATAAGCACTTTTCTTAATATTCATGCCTTTATATTAATGCTACTCTCTCTTTGGGTAGAGAATCTTCTCTTTTCAGATTGCAGTGACCTTGGGATGACTCAGAAGTTACCATAGTGCTGGAAAGAAGTGACTGGCGTACAGAGTAACATCTCGATCACACCTTCTAAGGCTCAGGGCCTAATGTGGAAGAGGTGGTGGAAAGAATGTAAGACCCAAAGGAAGGGTAGGACTCCTTCCTAAGTGCTCCCTCCAGACATAAAATGGCCTGGATATCCATGACCTCATAGTGCCTGACACTACCTACACAAGACCATCATAAGAGGAGGAAAAGATCATGCCATCAAAATAAAACAGACTGATTGAGATGGGGAGGGGACATGATGGACAATGGAATTTCAAAGCGGAAAGTGGGGGGAGGGTAATACCATGGGATATTTTTTATAATCATGGAAAATGTTAATAAAAACTGAGAAAAAATATATTTTGGGGGGCTGGTGTCAGGCACAGGTGAGGGCCCTGGACCACTGGAGGTCTAAGCAGGCCTGGCTAAGGGCCACAGGAGGTTGTAGCAGGCCTAGGCCCTGATAATCTTACCTTGAGACCAGCAGGAGTCAGGCTGTTCTCTCTCCTCTGCCTGGGGTACCTGGACATCCTGATAAGACTTATGTTTTTGTTTCCCCATGGTAAGTAATCCATACCCCCACACTAACCATATATGTTAGTGAGGTATCAGCCAGCAGCCTTCACACAGCCAATCACTCTGTGACCCATAGCACATACCTTTTCCTGCCACTACATGAATTGTTATAAGCCCATTCCCCTAATAAGTAAGAGAGCTGTCCTCTGACACAGTCTCCCAGGTGTTTCTTCTGGTAGCACTCACGTCCACTCAAGACCTTGCTCTGGAGTTGCTTGGACGCCTCTGGGAACAGGCTGGAGAGATTGCTTAGCAGTTAAGCACTTGCCTGTAAAGCCAAATGATCAAAGTATCACTCCCCAGTAGCCACATAAGCCAGATGCACAGGGTAGCATATGTTTCTGGAGTTTGTTTGTATCAGATGAAGACTCTGGCATGCACATTATCTATCTGATCATACATCTACTTTTAAAAAATCATTAAAATAAAACTTACTCTTCGTTACAGAATCTGCTTCTCTTTTTCAGATAGATGCAGATCCTAAGGAGAGAGCTGCCCCATCATACCTCAAAAGGGGTCCGATTCAAACTAAAGAAAATTGGTGAAACAAGCGAGGGTGCTGTTTTCCTGATGAACCGGATACCAGCACAAATGGGAAGGAGACCAACACAGAGAAAACTCAACTCCTACCAAACCAGAGAGCCAGAGCCTCAAAGGCCCCCAACACCTCAGCACTGAAGCAGACCAAAAATGAACCCAACATGGCTCAGGGAAATTTTGTGGAAAAGGGGGTGGAAAGAATGTCAGAGCCACATGTTGGGTCATGATATTCAGAGACTTTTATCATACCAAGAACTGTGGGCATTATGTGAACAATGCATGATCCATTTACATCAACAAGGATGGGCCATTGGGAGGGGGTAGGTCATGGATGAGCCCAAACAATGGTACCAAACTGCCTGTAGTTGCTTAAAAGAAAACTAATAAAAAAATTTAAACAAAAATATATTTTAGGGATGGCGAGATGGGTTAGCAATTAAGGTGCTTGTTTGTGAAGGACCTAGATTCAATCCCCAATACCCACATCAAGCCAGATGCATAAGGTGGCATATGTGACTGGAGTTCATTTGCAGTGGCTGGAGTCCCCAGAGTGCCAATTTGTCTCTCCCTCTTCATAAATAAGTAAATAAAAATGAAATAAAATAAGAATATTTTATTTATTTGTCAGCAATGATAGAGAGAGAGAGAAAAAAGTGTGTGAACACCAGGGCTTGGCATCACATGTCTACTTCCACTACTCTCCAGTTCACTGAATTCAGCAAGGGCTGTTACTTGAACTCAGAGCTAGTCAATTATACTAATCCTGGTAGTCCAGCTGTCGCTAGGGATCCTCTGTCTCCATATCCTGAGTGGTGGGGCATAGGCAGAATGGTCACCACTCGTACCAAGTATTTATGTATGTCATGGGGATCTGAACTCTGGTCTTCATGCTTGAATGCCAACGAGCTTACCCATTGAGCCATCTCCCCAGAACTAAACAGCTATTTCATTTAGAAAAATATGTATGTATTTATTTATTTATGAGGGGGCAAATTGAAAGAGAATGGGCAAGCCAGGGACTCCAATCACTGCCAGTGGACTCCAGAGTTATGCACCACATTTTGCATCTGGCTTACATGGGAATTAGGGAATCAAATCTGGGTACTTAGGTTTCATAGGAAAGCACCTTAACTGCTAAGCCATCACTCCACTCCATTTTCTGATTAAATTGTTTATTTTACTTCTTGATTTCTTTCCCTGGGACCAGAAGCTTTTGTCCAACAGAATGATCAAAGTGGATGCTCTCATCGCTTTCCAAGCAGCTGACCACCAGTTCCAGTGGGACTTAAGGGGGAATGTGGTGGTTTGATTCAGGTGTTCCCCATAAACTTAGGTGTTCTGAATGCTAGGTTCCCAGCTGATGGATATTTGGGAATTAAGGCCTCCTGGAGGGAGTGTGTTGTTGGGGGCGGGCTTATGGGCTTTATAGCCAGTTTCCCCATGCCAGTGTTTGGAATACCCTCCTGTTGCTGTAGTCCACCTTATGTTGGCCAGGGGGTGATGTCCACCCTCTGCTTATGCCATCTTTTTTCCCTGCCATCGTAGAGCTTCCCCTCGAGCCTGTAAGCCAAAATAAACCTCTTTTTCCCAGAAGCTACTCTTGGTTGGGTGATTTCTACCAGCAATGTGAACCGGACTGCAACAGTGAAGTGGTACCGAGGAGTGGGGTTGCTGCTAGACACCTGACTATTGGCTTCGTCCTTTTGGAGCTGATTTTCAAGAGGAATGTGGAAGGAGTTGAAACCTTGGCCTAAGAGATGCCTTGAAGTGCTGTAAGTACAGCTTGATGGTCTATCCTGGTCAGAGCTGAAAGACCTGAAGGCAGTAAGAACTATGGACTGTGAGGTTTGGCTTATGAGGGTGAGAAAGAGCTTTGCTTGGACTGGGCTAGCAGTTTGTGTGAGAAGCTTGCTCTTGTGCCCATGTCCTGAGAAGTTGTGGAGGGTTGCTTTGCATAGAAATGAACTGGTGTGATCAGAGGGATATGGCAGAGAAAGAAAAATCTTTGGGTGAACTGTTGCCCATTCAGCTGCAATTGAGAGATTACAACATTTTGAGACTGGGCTAGCTGACCTGTGCTGGGGCAACAGGAAGAATGTAGACTCTTTTGAAGGGGCCTGAGTGCTCAAGGAGTGTCCTGTTCTTCAAAATCAGCTTTATTCCCCACTGGATTAACAAATTGGCACCCTACCTGGTATCATGGAGTATAAGAAATGCTAAAAAGAGGGTCATTGAATTTGCAACACGGTCTTGTGTTTTGGAAATGGCCATGGGCAGTGTGAAGCAGGTTTGCTGGTTGCCTGCATAGAGACCCCATGGGGCCATGAGGATGAACCGTGCCTTACAGTGGAGACCCAGTGGAGATGCTGGGACCATGAGATGGCTGCCGAGGTGCTGCCGGCCCTGATGAAGTTTCCTAGGACTGTGAGTAGCCTAGCTGGAGGGGTGGAATTGGAATGCCAGAGACTTGTTGCTGGTGAGAATTATTGGACTTGAAGATTTGTCACTGGCTAGAGTTGTTGGACTTGAAGCTACAGAGTTTGATGTTTGCCCTGGTTGTTTAAATCTTGTATTGGTTGAATGTTTCTTTGCTATGCCCAGTGCCATCTATTGCAGCGTGAATATTCTGTGCCATTATGGGTTTTTTGAGGTTATTTTTTGGTATTATGGCTCAGTTAAAAGATCTTGGACTATGGGATATATGAACATCACTGGGATTGATAAAAATGATGGGGGCTTTTAAAATGAGATGAATGCATCGTATTTTACATCATGTATGGATATCAGTTTATGGGGGCCAGGGGAGGAGTGTGGTGGTTTGATTCAGGTGTCCCCATAAACTTAGGTGTTCTGAATGCTAGGTTTCCAGCTGATGGATATTTGGGAATTAATGCCTCCTGGAGGGAGTGTATTGTTGGGGGTGGGCTTATGGGTATTAAAGTCAGTTTCCCCATGCCAGTGTTTGGCACACCCTCCTGTTGCTGTGTCCCACCTTACGTTGCCCAGGGGGTGATGTCCACCCTCTGCTCATGCCATCGTTTTCCCCTGCCATCGTGAAGCTTCCCCTCGAGCCTGTAAGCCAAAATAAATCTCTTTTTCTCAGAAGCTGCTCTTGGTTGGGTGATTTCTACCAGCAATGCGAACCGGACTGCAACAGTAAAGCCGGAGCTGCTCCCCACCTTCTAGCATGGATTGAAGACCAGTATGGACTAAAGACCAACATCAACTGAAGACCCACGTGGATCGAAACCCAGCTGCTCCTCAGGAAGCCTCCAGGCTTTCTGGCACCATCTGCAGTGCTGGGTCGGGACTGCTGAGGCATCTAACCACGTGGACTGAGCAGCTACCAGGTTCAGTGATTCTCAGGCCTGCAACTGCTATTGGACTAGTGTAAGCTAATCCAATGAATTCCATTTTTAAAATAATTCATTCTAGTAATTCTGTTCCTCTAGCGAACCCTGAGTATTACAGGGAATATTTGGCTTTGACCAGCATGCCTTGATGACAACCATCCATTTTTTTTATTGATTGTCAGTGATCAGTACCCACCCAATAATACTTTTCTCTTAATGGCTTTAGTGATCTGTGCCCAAAGTGGGCTATAAAATTACAAATAATATATTGCACAAATGATAAAGTCATATTATCATTATAGCATATTGTTGTAATTGCTTATTACCAAAGTTATTATGGTTACAAGTTTCTTACACTACACTTAATTTATACATTGAGGTTGGTAGAAGGTTATAAATATTTACATATATATGCCCTCCCATATTCTTCATCATAGCTCAGCATGAAAATGTGCTATGCAAGGGACCCAGCGACTTATTAAAATAATTTTAAATATAATAAACTTAGGCTGATGAGATAGCTCAGTGGTTAAGGCAATTGTCTGCAGAGCCTAAAATCCACACTTGATTCGGCAGTACCCACATAAAGCCATATGTTCAAAGTGACACATGCTTCTGGAGTCTGTTTGCAGCAGCTTTAGGCCCTGATACATCCATTCTCTCTGCCTGTCTCAGCTCAGTCTATCTCTGCTCTGCTTGCAAATAAATAGATTTTTGTTTTGAAAAATAAAACGACAAGCTCATTCACTTAAGATAAGGGTTGTCTCAGAAAACAGTCTATGCCAAGAATCTTTAAAATTTACAAGAGAGACTGGTTTGATGGTGTACTCCTTCAATGCCAGCACTGACTTGATGGTGCACACCTTCAATGATAGCACTCACTTGGGAGGCTAAGGTATGAGGACATAGTTGTGAGTTTGAAGCCTTCCTGGGCTGTAGAATAAGTTTTGGGTCAGCCTGACACAATGAGACTTAAGAAAACAAAAAAATTAACTAAAATTATGAAAGTCCTTCACGGAAGCAATCTCTTAGAAAACTTAAAGCCTGTGATGTTGGTTTCCTCACACTAGTTGTTTGCTATGTTTCTTTTCCTGAGCTCTCAGAATACTATCTTTTGTTTTATGCTTGGTGGGGGGGTAGGAATTCGCTCTAGCCCAGGCTGACCTGGAATTCACTGTGCAGTCTCAGGCTTTCCTTGAACTCATGACAATCCTTCTATCTGAGCCTCTACAGTGCTGGACGAGTTAGAGGAAATGCCTAAAAAGATTTCAAAAGAATGATTGTAAATATGTTGAAAGAAGTCAGAGAACAAATCAAAGGAGTCAAAGAGAAACTTAAAGAGGAAATCAAAGGAATCAAAGAAGATGCAGGACACCAATTTCATGAAATAAAGAAGGCAATACAAGACATAAATAAGGAAATAGAAATAATAAAGAAAAACCAGTCAGAATTACTAGCAATGAAGAACACAGTTAATGAAATAAAAAAAAACTCTGTAGAAAATCTCATCAGTAGGATGGATGAGGGAGAGAACAGAACATCTAAGCTAGAAGACCAGGTGGCAGATCTAATACAGGCCAACAAAGAAAAAGACAAACTGATAGAAAAGTATGAGTGGGAATTTCAAGATATTTGGGACACTATGAAAAGATCAAATATTAGAATTCAGGGCATAGTAGATGGAGAAGAATTTCATTCAAAAGGCATAGTAGGTGTCTTCAACAAAATCATAGAAGAAAATTTCCCCCAAATTGGGAAAGAGGTGCCAATACAGATACAGGAAGCCTTTAGGACCCCAGCCAGACAAAACCCAGAAAGAATCTCTCCTCGCCATATTATAATCAAACTTCCAAACACACACACCAAAGAAAAAATGTTGAGAGCAGTTAGAGAGAAAAATCAAATTACCTACAAAAGCAAGCCTATCAGGATTACAGCAGATTATTCAACACAAACTTTTAAAGCCAGAAGGGCTTGGAGTGATATATTCCAAGTTCTGAAAGATAACAACTGTCAACCAATGTTACTTTATCTTGCAAAGTTATCCATTCAAATAGACAGAGAAATAAGGACATTTCATGAAAAAAGCAGGTTAAAGGAGTATTTGAAGACAAAACTAGTTCTACAGAAAATACTTGATAGAATCCTCCATGATGAAGAAAAGGAAAAGCACACATATAAGGAACCTAGAAAAAACAAGCAATACTCAAATACTAGTTAACACAAGAGAGCACAGGTAGAAACAGAACCACACATTAAAAAAATGGCAAACATAAATACACACCTTTCAATAATATCTCTTAATATCAACGGCCTCAATGCCCCAACAAAAAGACATAGATTTGCAGACTGGTTTAAAAAGCGGGAACCTATAATTTGTTGTCTCCAAGAAACTCACCTTTCTACAAAGGATAGACGTTATCTTAGGGTGAAATGTTGGAAGACGGTGTTTCAAGCAAATGGGCCTAGAAAACAAGCAGGGGTTGCTATCCTAATATCGGACAGGGTAGACTTTAGTCCAACGTTAGTCAAGAAAGATAAGGAAGGTCACTTTATATTGATTAAGGGCACACTCCAACAGGAGGACTTACAATCCTAAACATATATGCACCTAACATGGGGGCTCCCAAATTCGTCAAACAAACACTATTAGAACTCAGGTCACAGATAACACCAAACACAGTGGTGGTGGGTGACTTTAACACACCACTCTCATCTATTGACAGGTCATCCCGGGAAAGAATAAACAGAGAGGCATCTGGACTAAATGAAGTCATAGAAGGAATGGACTTAACAGATATATACAGGACATTTCATCCAAATGCTGCAGAATATACATTCTTTTCAGCAGCACATGGAACATTCTCTAAAATAGACCATACATTAGGACACAAAGCAAATCTTAACAAATTCAGGAAAATTGAAATAATTCCTTGCATTCTATCTGACCACAATGGAATTAAACTACAAATCAGTAGCAAGAAAGACTGTAGAGCATATACAAAATCATGGAAACTAAACAATACACTACTAAATGATGAATGGGTCAATGAAGAAATCAAGAAGGAAATCAAAAAATTTATAGAGTCAAATGATAATGAGAACACAACATACCAAAATCTCTGGGACACAATGAAGGCAGTTCTAAGAGGTAAATTTATAGCCTTAAGTGCCTATATTAAGAAATTAGAAAGATCGCACGTAAACGACCTAATGCTTTGCCTTAAAGCCTTGGAAAAAGAAGAACAAGGCAAACCAAAAATCAGTAGAAGGGAAGAAATAATAAAGATTAGGGCAGAAATTAATGAAATAGAAACAAAAAGAACAATCCAAACAATTAATGAAACAAAGAGTTGGTTCTTTGAAAGGATAAACAAGATTGATAAACCCTTAGCAAATCTGACCAAAAGAAAGAGGGAAGAGACACAAATTAATAAAATCAGAGATGAACAAGGTAACATCACAACAGATTCCAGAGATATTCAAAAAAATCAAATGGACATACTATAAAAGCATATACTCCACAAAGTATGAAAATATGAAAGAAATGGATGATTTCCTTGATCTATATGACCTACCTAAATTTAATCAAAATGAGATTAATCACTTAAATAGACCTATAACAAACATGGAGATCCGAACAGTCATCAATAATCTCCCAACTAAAAAAAGCCCAGGCCCAGATGGATTCACTGCTGAATTTTACCAGACTTTTAAGGAAGAGCTAACACCATTGCTTCTTAAGCTTTTCCAGGAACCAAAAAAGATGGAATTCTACCAAACTCCTTCTATGAGGCCAGCATCACCCTGATACCAAAACCAGGCAAAGATAGAACAAAAAAAGAAAATTACAGACCAATCTCCCTCATGAACATAGATGCAAAAATTCTCAACAAAATATTGGCAAACAGAATACAAGAGTATATCAAAAAGATCTTTCACCCTGACCAAGTAGGCTTTATCGCAGAGATGCAGGGCTGGTTCAACATACGCAAATCTATAAATGTAATACATTACATAAATGGGTTGAAGGACAAAATCACGTGATCATCTCATTAGACGCAGAGAAAGCATTTGACAAAATCCAACATCCCTTCATGATAAAAGTCCTACAGAGACTGGGAATAGAAGGAACACATCTCAATATAATAAAAGCTATTTATGACAAGCCTACAGCCAACATATTACTAAATGTGGAAAAACTGGAAGCTTTTCCACTAAAATCAGGAAAAGACAAGGGTGTCCACTGTCCCCACTTTTACTTAATATAGTATTGGAAGTCTTAGCCATAGCAATAAGGCAAGAGACACACATAAAAAGGATACAAATTGGAAAGGAAGAGATCAAGTTATCATTATTTGCAGATGACATGATTCTATACATAAAGGACCCTAAAGACTCTACTAGCAAACTGTTAGAGCTGATCAAAACCTACAGCCATGTAGCAGGATACAAAATAAATACACAGAAATCAGTAGCCTTCATATATGCTAACAACAAACACACAGAGGATGAAATCAGAGAATCACTCCCATTCACAATTGCATCAAAAAAAAACATAAAGTACCTTGGAATCAACCTAACCAAGGAAGTAAAGAATCTCTACAATGAGAACTTTAAAACACTCAAGCAAGAAATTGCAGAAGACACTAGAAAGTGGAGAAACATCCCTTGTTCCTGGATTGGAAGAATCAATATTGTGAAAATGGCAACCTTACCTAAAGCAATCTACACATTTAATGCAATCCCTAACAAAATTACAAAGGCTTTCTTCATGGAAATAGAAGAAACAATCCAAGAATTCATTTGGAATCACAAAAAACGTCAAAAATCTAAAATAATACTGAGCAACAAAAATAAGGCTGGTGGTATCACCATACCTGATTTTAACCTATACTACAGAGCCATAGTAACAAAAACAGCATGGTACTCGCACCAAAACAGACATGTAGATCAGTGGAACAGAATAGAGGACCCAGATGTAAGCCCAAGTAGCTATATCTACCTGATATTCGATAAAAATGCCAAAAATACTCATTGGAGAAGAGACAGCCTCTTCAGCAAATGGTGTTGGGAAAACTGGATATACATCTGCAGAAGGATGAAAATAGATTCTTCTCTCTCGCCATGCACCAGAATTAAGTCCAAATGGATTAAAGACCTTAACATCAGACCTGAAACTCTGAAACTGCTAGAGGGAAAAGTAGGGGAAAACCTTCAACATATTGGTCTTGGCAAAGACTTGCTGAATACAACCCCAATTGCTCAGGCAATAAAACCACAGATTAATCACTGGGACCTCATGAAATTACAAAGATTTTGCACTGCAAAGGACACAGTGAAAAAAAGCAAAGAGGCAACTTACAGAGTGGGAAAATATCTTCGCCAGCTATATATCTCATAAAGGATTAATATCTAGGATATACAAAGAACTCAAAAAGTTAAATAATAAGGAAACAAACAAGCCAATCAAAAAATGGGCTATGGAGCTCAATAGAGCATTCTCAAAGGAAGAAATACAAATGGCATATAAGCATCTAAAAAAATGTTCTACGTCACTAGTCATCAGGGAAATGCAGATTAAAACTACATTGAGATTCCATCTCACGCCTCTCAGATTGGCCACCATCATGAAAACAAATGATCAGAAATGTTGGCGGGGATGTGGAAAAAAAGGAACCCTTCTACACTGCTGGTGGGAATGCAATGTAGTCCAGCCATTGTGGAAATCAGTGTGGAGGTTCCTAAAACAGCTGAAGATTGATCTACCATATGACCCAGCTATAGCACTCCTAGGCATATATCCAGAGGACTCATCTCATTTCCTTAGAAGTACATGCTCAACCATGTTTATTCCTGCTCAATTTATAATAGCTGGGAAACGGAACCAGCCTATATGTCCCTCAACAGATGAGTGGATAATGAAGATGTGGCACATTTATACAATGGAGTTCTACTCAGCGGTAAAGAAAAATGAAGTTATGAAATTTGCAGAAAAATGGATGGACCTGGAAAGTATTATACTAAGTGAGGTAACCCAGGCCCAGAAAGCCAAGTGCCACATGTTCTCTCTCATATGTGGATCCTAGCTACAGATGACTGGCTTCTGCATGAGAAGGAAAATACTTAGTAGCTGAGGCCAGTAAGGTAAAAAGGAGACATAAAGGGAAGAGAAAGGAAAGGAGGAGGATACTTAATAGGTTGATATTGTATATATGTAATTACAATGATTGTAATGGGGAGGTAATATGATGGAGAATGGAATTTCAAATGGGAAAGTGTAGGGGTGGGGAGGGATGGAATTACCATGGGATATATTTTATAATCATGGAAAATGTTAATAAATTTTTTTTAAAAAGTGGAACTATTCCATTGTAATTTGTTAATAGTGAAGTTTTCTAGATTGAGTTTACTTTACCATGGGTAGGGGAAGGATGCCTGAGAAGGACACTCCTGCATCTCAGGCAAGTTGATGATCACTGCAAGAGGGGAGTCTGGTCCATCAGTGATGTAGTCACTTGTAAGTACACCATTGCACAGTTTGTCACCTTCCACCTATTATTATGAACCAACAATAGTTAAAAGCCAGGTGTGGTGACACACACCTTTTAAATCCAGCACTTTCAAACCAGAGGTGGGAGGCTGCCATGAGTTCAAGGCCAGACTAAGTCTATCAAGTCAGCCTGGAGTAGAGTGAGACCCTACCTGAACAAAACCAAAATAAATAAATAAATAAATAAATAATAAATGAAATTGAACTAACTAATTAATTAAAATAAAAAGTGGTTTATTTGGGGGAATAAGACAAAATGCATTACAGGCAAGTGTGAAAATATCAAAAATGAAAAATAAACTGGGCGTGGTGGTGCACTCATTTAATCTCAGTACTCAGGTGCCGAGGTAGGAGGATCCCTGGGAGTATGAGGCCCTCCTGAGACTACAGTGTGAATTCCAGGTTAACCTGAGCTACAGTGAGACCCTGCCTCAAGAAACCAAACCAAACAAACAAATAAGTTTTTTAAAATATATATATAATAAAAAGACAACTATAATTGTCTCCCCCCACATAGCTCTAAGCTTTCCTTGCTTCTCAACTTCTTTCAAAATAGTTGTACTCAAGATGATATTTATGATTGAGTTCCATGGATTCCTGAAGGCCAACGGATGTTAGGATAGACTGCCCAAGAAGGAGATTTCTCAGCATGCCATGGGAACAGACACAGTGGAATCAGATTTGACAGGCAAAGGTGGATGTGTTTGCTAAATCACTCCCCACCCCCAGGATGCTTGGATCCATCAAGCCCTCCACGTTGGAGACATCAGGAGGGAGACACTTTGCAACCAAGATGTCACAGTGAGTAAGAGTAAGAGCTGTCATGAGGGGCAGCTGTTAAGGCACTTGCCGTTGAAGCCTCAGGCCCCAGGTTTGATTTTCCCAGGACTCACATAAGCTAGATGCACAAGGTGTTACATGTCTCTGGAGTTTGTTTGCAGTGGCTGGAGATCTTCTCTTGCTCTCTCTCTCTCTCTCTCTGTCTCTCTCTCAGAAATAAGTAAATAAAATAGTTTTGAGAAACTGTTTGGAGAGAGAGAGAGAGGAGAGAGACACAGAGAGAATGGTACTCTAGGCCTTCGAGTCACTGTGAATGAACTGCAGATGTATGTACCACCTTGAGCATCTGGCTTTTATGTGCACACTGGAAACTCCAACCCAGGTTCTCGGGCATTGCAGGCAAACATTTTAACCTCTGAGCAATCTCTACAGAGAGTTAATGATTTGTGGGACTGAAAGATTCACAGAGAGACAGAGAGAGAGAGAGAGAGAGAGAGAGAGAGACAGAGAGAGAAAGAGAAATAAAGAGAAATGGGCATGATGCCAGGGCCTGCAGATGCATATGCCACCTTGTGCATTTGGCTTACATGGATTCTGGGGAATAGATCCTTGGTCCTTAGGTTCATAGGTAAACGCCTTAATAGCTAAGCCATCTCTACAGCCCTATACAATATATTTTGATCATAATCCCCTCTCATTACCTTTTCTTGGCCTTTCTCTCTGTCCCTTTTGCACTGAACCTCTTTCTCTTTCTAACTAGCCTACCTTCAATTTTCATAGCAGTTTATTTTTCCTGGTGTGTGTATGGGACACCCATGGAAGTTAAATAGTGTTGTTTGCATGAGCAGGAATATCCTAGTATTTTCCAGAGTGTATGTAAACTACCAATGGCTGCACCTATCCCCCTCCCCAAGTAAATGTCAATCACCCCTCAGAGAGGGATGAGGGACCCCATGCTCTCTTCCATCACCCTTGGTGCAATGTAAATGGGCTCAAAGTTGTGAAGAGTTTGTGCACATCATGTCAGTCAGTGAGGTCATGAGTGTGGTGACCATGTCATGAGCAGAGACAGTGTTACACAGCTCTCTTACTCACCCTCTGTCTCTTGTGGTCTTTCTGCCTCTCTGAGGCTCATGGAAGATGGCAGAAAAAAACATGAGAGTGGGCCACAGACTGTCTCTGTTGCTTTCTGTTTATAGAAATGTCACAGTAGTCCTGCACCATGACATTTTAGTGGAGTCTAAATTCATTAGTATTTGTAAGACCATTGGAACATGGCCTAGCATGTTGATGGACATATCACGCATGATTGTATAAATGTTTCAGTGGAATAATGTGTATAGACTATCTGAGATTTCAGGACACATTACCTTTCTCAACCCCAGGTTGTAATGGTTTCATCCAATTATGATGGGATCTTTCAAAGCATTATATCATATCAGAATTTGGTAAAATGGGTCATCCTGTCAGCATCAAAATTAAGTCATGAATCATATTTTTAATCCATGTTGTAATGATATTTACCACAAAATACAAACAAAATAATTATCAGTCTCTCAGGTACTTGGTAACAAAAGAGGTGCTACATCCACGGCGACCTCGCCTGTGTAGCAAGCAGAGATGCTTCTGTACTGGATGAGAGCTGAGGACAGAGGGCCAGCACTCTTCGGAGGGATGCCCCCGGTGACCCCTTGGCAGTCAGTTACTGTAATGGTTCTTGCTGCCCAAGTCACGATGACCTGATTGCTGGCGCCAATGAGCTGTTTTCTGCCCTCTGTTTCTTTCCTGCTTCCTTCTAGTTGTTTGTAAGAACAGCTAGTTTCTACGCTACGCTTACTATTAATCATGCACGCAATCAGAGTACAAAAAACAATTTGAGTATTGAATGTGCCCCTCCTATGATTAGGGCAATGGAGGAAATGTATAACGCTACTAGGAACAAAAAATTAACTCTAAAACAGTTTTTAGATGGTGTAGAGTAGAAACAGCTTATGATGTTTTAGAACAATACTGATCCTGAGAAAGTGAAAGTAGAAATGTTAATCGGTAATGTTCATAAGAAGCATGACAATTCTGCAGAAAAGAAGTTACAAAAGTTGGGGTATTCCCACCAGAACGCTTCCTGGGGGGTATGTTCAGTACTTGATCAAGGGCTGATAGTAGACTCCCAGAGCTGGGAACTACCTAGATCCACTCCCCTATGAGGGAGGATATGATGAATTTGGTAATAGATGAATGAATTATGAAGGAAAAAGGAGGCTATGGCATTCTCTTCCATTTATGAAATGCTTAGCAAAGACACGTAAGCCTTGGTGCTTATACTCTAGACAAGTAAGAAAAGAATTCCTGGAAAACATTAAACCAGCCTTAAAATATTGGTGGTCTTTTGGATAGAAACACTTTTATAATGAATATGAGGATTATATAAATAATCTAATAAGTGGAAAGAGATGGCTCTCTGCTCGGTTTATAAAAAATAAATAACCTATTGTTCACCTTACATCCCTTACCCCAAGCTTCTATTCATGTAAAGCTGTGGTCAATGGGGCAAGACGTCCTTCTTAAAAAAAAGGGAACATTCCTGCCTGATAAATATTACATGTATGCTTACAATAGAACAATACTTTTAAGATTATTTAGATTAATGATTTCTGAGATCACTTGTTGGCTTGCTAAGTTTCCCTGTTCAATCTGTATGAAACCTTCAGTAAATTGCAGCAGCATATTCAACTTAGAGTGTGTCTGTCTGTCATTTCCTCGCCGAATCCCTAGTTCTCCTTGAGCCTTCGCCCTTGTTCTCCTTCGGTCCTGATCTCCCCGAGAGTCAGTCCGCGGCAAAGAGGGTTTTATTTCTTTATTTATTCAGGCAAAAGTATAATCAAGGAAAGAAAATGCTAGCTGATCAGGAAGTCTCATACCTATAATCCTAGCACTAAGGAGGTTGAGGCAGGAGGATGCCTTTGAGTTTCAGGCCAGCCTGGACCACAGAGTATGTTCTCGCTCAGCCTGGGCTAGAGTGAGACCTTATCAAAATTTAAAAATCAGAAAAATGTTAAGTGGTCTGGTGACAGAATTAGGTTAATGACTTAAATATTGTGTAGAATCATCAAGCCCAATTTCATAAGTTCTTCCCTTTGAAATTGAGCTGGTGGTGGTAGTTCATGCCATTAATGCCAGTACTTGGAAGCCAGAGGTAAGAGGACTGGTGAGAGTTCGAGGCCAGCCTGAGACTACATAGTACATTCCAGGTCAGACTGGGCTAGAGTGAGACCTTATCTCAAAAAACAAAACAAAATAAATGGCGTCTTTCATACATTTCTTGAGTGGTATGTCAAAGTGTACATGTGAGTATATACATGTGTTTATATATACATGTATATAAATCATGGATGTCATAAGCTAATCCAATAAATTCCTTTTCTTAAGTACTCTTTTGAAAATATTCTATTTACTTTTTGAAGGTGAGAAAAAGAGAAAGAGAGAGAGAGAGGGGGGGGGGGAATGAACTCCACCAGATGCATTCACCACTTTGTGCACCTGGCTTTATTTGGGAACTGGGGAATTGAACCCAGATCCTTAGGCTTCTTAAGCAAGCAACATAACTGCTAGGACATCTCTCTAGTCTGATTCCTCTTTTAATACATTTCATTGTATCCTATATAGAACTGTGATGAATACAAAATACATATGTCATATAAAATATATGCTATATATGTACATATATACATACATTTGTGCAGTTAACAGAATTAGTTATATTAGCAAGGCCCACTCTGTCTGGATTCCACATGAGCAGACCACGGAGAATTATGTACAGTAACACCAAACAAAATGCCCTCTTCCCTTATGAATGTATTGTTAGAAAATCACCATTCCAACTCTAAATATAAAGCACTTCGTGGTGATTGGATGAGGTGAGAATAAAACGTTTCTCATTATTGATCAACAAAGCTCCTGGGAGAGTATATCTCATAGAATAGACTAATGTGAATAATAAATATTTTAAGGCATGGCATGTACCTCAGTGGGTAAACTGCTTGCTCATCATGCAAGAAGCCCTGGAGTAGATTCCTAGCAACACAGGTGGTATCACACTCTAGTAGGTTTAGTCCCTGGGAGACTTCACAAAATTCAAGAAGCAATTAATTAGAAATCAATGAAATTTGAAAATGTTTATGAGATAATAGAGAATAGTACCCTAATAGAAATAAGCTATGTTGCTATTTTGTGTTATGTGTTATAATGTATTCTCCATATATTATTTCTTAGTTTTGCCATAACCCAAGGCACAGAGCATGGCCAGAAATGGCCCATTAGGCTGTGTCACTTTGATGCCCTGTAGGAAACACACATGGGAGCTTCATTACTTCAGGAAACCATTCCAGGTGAAGTCTGGGAATTTCTGTCACTTGCAGAGTCGTCATATCCAAGATATAAAGAGGTCCATTGTCAGGAATGTATATAAATTTCTGAAGTGTGTTGTGCAAGCAAGCCTTAAGGTAGAATAGCTGCTGGGAGGGGAACCTTTACAGCCAACTTGACATTTTACAGTATTTCCTCCTAAGTAAACTACTGGAATAACAAAAGAGCAATTATAAACACCAGCTTTAAGAGCTGCCTTTTTTGCAGATTGAATTAACAGGATATCTCACCAGTTAAGAACCAACCAGCCAAACAAAAAGCACACATTTGTGCAATTGCAGCACACAGCTGATGTAGGCAACCAACTGCTCATGGCTTGACATAAGACACATTCAGTTGGAGGGAACTCATCCTTGGCTCTGGGAAGTAAGCCACATTCTCTAGGACAGGAATCCAACAAACTCCAGAGTGAACTCTCACTGTTATTTAACTAAGAAGAGTGGATACACACATCAATATATCTCTCTAATAACTAGGCTTATCTCCTTGTATTCAAATTATCCTTACCTTTGGTTGAAAAGTCTTCTATTTTACACATGAAAGAGAATAGGACAAGGACACAACAGTACATCAGGAAGAGAGGGGAGACTCTCTGCCAGGAGATGAGGTCACCTCCACCTCATCTTCCCCAGTCCAGAAGTAATTACAGGGTAAGTGGTGACATCAATACTGCTCTCATGGCTACCTTGAAAACCAGTTCAAGGGAAAGGGTGACAGACACTTTGGTCACTCAAACCTCATCTAAACAGAGATCCAGAGTCTACAAAGAACTCAACACTAAATCAACTCTCTGTCTTGCCTGCCAAGGCTCAGGGAGCATTTCAAAAGACGGCATGGAAAGCTTGTGAGAACCGGCGGGTGGGGGCGGCTGGCAATAGCCTGGGTATTCCCCCCACCATGTAGAGACTGACTGACGCCTCTGGGTCTCCACAATGAATACCAATAACCCAACTGAAGAAGAGCCTCAGCAGAATTGGAGCAGGGGTGACAGGGCCTGAGTATAAAACCTTTTTATAAAAAAATCAATAAATAATAACAAATTTAAAAATGAAAATATTACCTTGGTGTTCAGCTAAGTTTCACCTTAACCCCTACTTATTTCTCTCTAGATCAGTTTTACTTATGATTGTTTTGCTGCCAATGGTGTGTGTTGCAATGACCTTCCTCAAGTGGGAAGGTTTGGGAAATAGACATCAACATTGTCATCAAACATCAAACATTGTGAATCTGCTTTGATTTTCAATTTGTCTTCTTCTTTTTATGAAGACAAGAACAGCTTCAAACTCCGTGGGGCTTTTTGCACTTAACTTCTTTATTATTTTCTTCAGTTTTATTTCATATTGGGTTTGCTTAAGAAAGACACTTAAAGTAGTCAGTATTTCAAAATGTGTTGTATGATTTGAGAAAAGATAGAAAAATCTTCAGACAGGCATTGATTATGGTTGCATAGACAGGCATATGGAAAACTGTAAGCTCACAAAGCCTTAAAATAAAAACAGGACTAGAAAGATGACTTAGCTGTTAATACACTTTCCTGCAAAGCCAAAGGACCCAAGCTCATATCCCCAGAACCCACACACATAATCAATCTCTCTCTCTCTCTCTCTCTCTCTCTCTCTCTATATATATATATATATATTATATATATATATATATATATATATATATATATATATCCTCTCTGCCTCTTTCTCTCTCTTTCAATTAAAGAAATAAAAGCAAAACAAAAGCAAGTGAGAACAAACAGAGGGTCTAAGTGCTAGGTTGGATAAATGCACAAATTAAAAATGTATGAGCCAACATATGGACATGCTGTGTCTATCAAAATTTCCCCTAAATACTTACGTAGATGCCCATAGATTAATGCTGTTCTTTATCATGCCATCTAATTGTCAGCAACATCACAAAAGAGGGATGGAAAGAACTTAACAGCCAAAGGATAAGTAAGAGTGTTCTGCTGTCTTGCAGACAGGAAGTGACCATCATATTCAAGGCCTTGCAGTGGCTGTCATTACCTGCACAGCATTTAGCCATCATCATTTACAAATGGATGACTTAGGGTGATAAAAAAAAAAAAAGTGAACATCAGGCTGGAGAGGTGGCTTATCAGTTAAGGTGCTTGCCTTTGAAGCCTGAAGACCCAGGTTAGATTCGCCAGTACCCATGTAATCCAAATGCACAAGGTGGCATATATGTCTGGAGCTCCTTTGCAGTGGCTATATGCCCGGGTGTGCCCATTTGCTCTCTGTCACTCTCTCTCTCTCTTTATCTGCCTTTCCCCCTCTCTCTTAAATAAATAAATATATAATTTTAAAATGTCAAGAACCTGCAACCCCAATGAGGATGGCCCCCTTCAAAATGGGGACTCGGATGAGCAAAAGTATCATACCAACATGTGATGTTTCCATACTAATTATGTCCATAATTAATAATAAAAATATATACAAAGGCCAAAGAAAGGGGTGGTGTGCTTGTAACACTCCTCAGATGCAGAGGAGCATGGTACTGATGACTTCACAGTGCTTGATGCTACTTATACAGACCTGCATAATAGGAGGAAAAACATGATGACATTAAAATGGAAGGGAAATAGTTGGAAAGAAAAGTGGATTCAGTGAAAGGGGGACGTGAAAGGTGGAAAAAGTAGGTCAGTGGGAGAAATTATGATCGTTGTATATCATGTATGGTATAGTATACTATATGGAAGTGTTCAATACAAGTTTAAAATGGGAAAGAAAAAATAGAAATGTAAACCAGACTAGTTTGAAAGAAGAGGTTCAGAGAGAAAGGGATGGTGGTGAGACACAAAAAGTAATGAGAGGAGATTATGATCAAAATATATTATGTGGGCTGGAGAGATGGCTTAGCGGTTAAGCGCTTGCCTGTGAAGCCTCAGAACCCTGGTTCAAGGCTCGATTCCCCAGGACCCACGTTAGCCAGATGCACAAGGGGGCACGTGCATCTGGAGTTCATTCGCAGTGGCTGGAGGCCCTGGCACACCCATTCTCTCTCTCTCTCTGCCTCTTTCTCTGTCTGTCGCTGTCAAATAAATAACTATAAACAATTTTTTTTTAAAAAAGCCAACAAAGAAGTTCTGACTTATAACCAAATCAGCAGAGAGAAAACTCCTTTCCGAAACTGTTAGATGAAAGCACAGCACAGGATGCTACTGGGTAAGAGCGTGGGAGACAGCCTGATGCTAAGAATCCAATGACAACCATGCCTGGATTCCTTAAACAGTATTAGTGACCTTTATGTGCTTGTCAATTTAAGCCCATGCTTCTGTAAGGAACCCTCACCCTTCTTTACAAGTAACATCAACAAATTCTTTGGCTTAACAAAACTGGTTTTGGTGCAATTCCTGTTTGATCTGCTGTTTCTTTTCTATCTGGGGTAAATTGACATGTTTGTATTCTCTTCAGGGAAAAAGTTTCCCAGTGAAAACACACACACACACACACACACACACACACACACACACACACACATCATGAAAGTGTGTACTTAAAGAAGGCTCTAAGGAATTGACAATCGCCACCAAGAAAGGGCATAGCTTGTTTTTTCAACATGCTGCCACCATCTTCAAGATATAAGAGAATGTCTCCTCTCGAGAAGACCTTAGGTACCTGTATTTCATCATTGTGAGATGCAGTGCAGAGAAACAAGCCACAGCGACCCAAAGAAACTGAAAAAATAAGTTGTGATACTTTCAGATTAATATAATTTATTAGACTAGCCATACAAAACTACTTCAGACTTCATAAGAAAAAGAGGAGAAAAGTCATTTCAGAGATCACAATCCATGGGCCTGAACCAAGATAAGTGGTTCACCAGAGAGATGAAATGATGTGTTATGTGATGAGGCTAGACCTTGATCAATATGGAACTCATGGCAAAAGAGGGAAAATGTGTTGCTAGGGATAACTGTAGGGATTGTTTATATCATAGTGTAAGAGTGTGAAGGAAGCCAGAGGAAGGACCATCAATCAGAAACAATCTAGATCAGAGAAGACAAGACCCTTGACCAAGAGCCTACCATTCGGAATTAATGAAAGATCACATGTTCAGACATTTCTAAAATAGAAGCAACAGAACTCAACAAAGATCGAATGAGAAGTTGAAGAAGAAATAGAGGGTGACTTCAATAGTTTGAGATTGAGTGAGTTGGAAGATGGAAATGTAATTAAGCAAGAATCATAAAGACTGTATCTCTTTTCACCACTCAGTGAAAGGGAAGGTTAACTAACTCTGTTTTGGATGCTTTGAGTGTTCGTGTGTAGCAAGAGATTTATAACTTAGGGGACAACTACAGTGTTGGTAAAAATTACTGCTAATGTTTGAACAAGACATATCCTTTCCAAAACATGTGTTGGGGTTTAGTCCCCAAGAGTGGCATTAAGAAGAAAGAAACCTGACTGTAGTCATTGTATGGTTTTGGAGTTTGACTGTGAAATGTTCCCCAATGATCTCATGTGCAGCTTGCGAAAATTACATACTTTTAAGAAGTGAAGTCTTGTAGAAAGTGGGTCACTGGTCTTGAGGTGTGATAGCCACACCTCCACTTCCTGTAACATCTCTACTCTCTGTCAGTTCTAGGAGAGAGGGGAAGGCTCCAGTGCCCCATTGGACAGGGGTCCAGGAGTGAGGAGAAGGCACGCAGTGTGAGGCCATCTGGGAGAGGGTTAAGGCACATGGTCTTCAGGGGTGTAGAAAGAAGGGAATGTGTGTGGACTGCCTGTGCCTAGAGAGAAGGGAAGTCACCTTTACTGAGGGTGTGTGTGTGGGGTAGGGTGGTTCCAGGAGAGAGGGGTAGGCGCACTGCATCCCTGAGAGAGAGGAAGGCTCATGTACTACTGGGCTCTGGGAGAGAGCGGGGAAGGCTAGTGTACTATGTGGTTCCCAGAGATAAAGGATGGCACATGTACTGCGAGGGGTCCAGGAGAGAGGGGAAGGCACGAGGACTGTGTGTGTGTGTGGGGGGGGAGCACGCAGTAGGCAGGGCTCCTTGAGAAAGGGGAAGGCCCTTGGGCCCCAAACTACCTAGTCCTGCCTGCCTGGCCCTCTCTCCAGGACCTCCACCATCCCTGTGCCTTCTTCTCTCTGGGACACACCCCAACCAGAGCCCTTGCACCTTCACCCACCTCCTGGATCCCCACACGCTTGCCTGCTTATCTTCTACTCTCCTTCTGACCCTGCCCATGGGGGCCTCATGCTTCCCCTATCTCTGATGCACACCCCAACCAAGGTCCACAGGCCCTAGCCTGGCTCAGTGCTCCATCCTCCATCCCAAGGGAATGCTGCTGCCCCTCGCTGTTTTCTCTAACAAACAATCTGTAGAGATCAACTCTGGGGTTCTCTTTGGCTTTTCTCTTATGCTTTCCTAACATGGTTATGTTCTGATAATTTAGGCATGCTGTTGGCTGTGGCTGCCTGGCTGTGGCTGCTGCACATCTGATATGTACCTATGACCATTAGTAGCATTGCTGGGTCTGATCATTGCTTTCATGGCTTCCCTGAGGACATGGACTAGACTTTGTGCATGGAGACTGTTGCAGTCTGGGTCGCATTGCTGTTAGAAATCACCCAACCAAGAGTAGCTTCTGGGAAAAAGAGGTTTATTTTGGCTTACAGGCTTGAGGGGAAGCTTCACGATGGCAGGGGGAAACGATGGCATGAGCAGAGGGTGGACATCACCCCCTGGCCAACATAAGATGGAACACAGCAACAGGAGGGTGTGCCAAACACTGGCATGGGGAAACTGGCTATAAAGCCCTTAAGCCCACCCCCAACAATACACTCCCTCCAGGAGGCATTAATTCCCAAATATCCATCAGCTGGGAACCTAGCATTCAGAACACCTAAGTTTATGGGGGACACCTGAATCAAACCACCACATTCCGCCCCTGGCCCCCATAAACTGATATCCATACATGATGTAAAATACAATGCATTCATCTCATTTTAAAAGTCCCCATAGTTTTTATCAATCCCAAAGATTTTTATACATCCCCATAGTCCAAGATCTTTTAATTGAGCCATAATACCAAAACAACCTCAAAAAACCCATAATCACACAGAATAAATATTCACACTGCAAAAGATGGCATTGGGCATAGCAAAGAAACATTCAACCAATACAAGATTTAAAACAACCAGGGCAAATATCAAACTCTATAGCTTCAAGTCCAGCAACTCTAGCCAGTGACAAATCTTCAAGTCGGTTAATTCTAACCAGCAACAAGTCTCTGGCATTCCAATTCTGCCCCTCCAGCTAGGCTACTCACAGTCGTGGAAAACTTTATCGGGGCCGGCAGCTCCTTGGCAGCCATCTCACGGTCCCGGCATCTCCACTGGGTCTCCACTGCAAGCCACGGTTCGTCCTCATGGCTCCATGGGGTCTCTATGCAGGCAACCAGCAAACCCGCTTCACACTGCCCATGGCCATTTCCAAAACACAAGACCGTGTTGCAAACTCACTGACCCTCTTTCCAGCATTTCTTATACTCCACGATACCAGGTAGGGTGCCAATTTGTTAATCCAGGGGGGAATAAAGCAGACTTTGAAGAACAGGACACTCCTTGAGCACTCAGGCCCCTTCAAAAGAATTGACATTCTTCCTGTTGCCCCAGCACAGGTCAGCTAGCCCAGGCTCAAAGGTTGTAATCTCTCAGTTGCAGCTGAACGGGCAGCAGTTCACCCAAAGATTTTCCTTTCTGTGCCATATCCCTCTGCACACACCAGTTCATTTCTACGCTAAGCAACCCTGCACAACTTCTCAGGACATGGGCACAAGAGCAAGCTTCTCACACAAACTGCTAGCCCAGTCCAGGCACAGCTCTTTCTCACCCTCATAAGCCAAACCTCACAGTCCATAGTTCTTACTGCCTTCAGGTCTTTCAGCTCAGACCAGAACAGTCCATCAAGCTGTACTTACAGCACTGCAAGGCATCTCTTAGGCCAAGGTTTCAAATCCTCCCACATTCCTCTTGAAAATCAGCTCCAAAAGGCCAAAGCCACACAGTCAGGTGTCCAGCAGCAACCCCACTCCCGGTACCACTTTACTGTTGCAGTCTGGGTCGCATTGCTGTTAGAAATCACCCAACCAAGAGTAGCTTCTGGGAAAAAGAGGTTTATTTTGGCTTACAGGCTTGAGGGGAAGCTTCACGATGGCAGGGGGAAACGATGGCATGAGCAGAGGGTGGACATCACCCCCTGGCCAACATAAGATGGAACACAGCAACAGGAGGGTGTGCCAAACACTGGCATGGGGAAACTGGCTATAAAGCCCGCCCCCAACAATACACTCCCTCCAGGAGGCATTAATTCCCAAATATCCATCAGCTGGGAACCTAGCATTCAGAACACCTAAGTTTATGGGGGACACCTGAATCAAACCACCACAGAGACCTATATTGCCAAAACCAAGATTCTCCCAATATTGTTTGTTAGGTCCCCAGTGTTCTCTGAGAAGATCTAATGTGTGAAAATCCATCCAGTGCTCTCTTGGTTTGCAGTAGTTAACAAATAAATGTCTCTGTTGTTACACAGGGTGTATTAGTTTATGCCAGAGAAAACCATCTGGATGATTCTTTCTGATTTACTGTCAGTGAGGAGATAGCATTTCCCCAAAACCCAAGCTGCTGAAAAAGGTGTGAAACTACAGGGTCAAGATGTACTGAGCAGCCTAAGTCAGATGTTGAGATTCTTTATTTAATACCATGGGGTTTGTGTTTCTTTATAGGAATACACTAGGTTGTAATTAGTGAACAAGGACTTTTTGCAGTGTTACATGGCCGGTAAGCTCATGAACGAGAACTGCCCTTCTATAGCACACAGATTACTCACTTATTTTGACAGAAGCCCTCCTGCTCTTCCTCAGCAGAGGACACACTGGTGGAGCCCTGCTCCCTCTCCCCATCAGACAGCTCACTTAAGGAAATGGCTGCCAAGACAGCCTTCAGCATGGAGGAACACTTGTTGTAGAAAGATATCACTGAACCCCAATCAGGGTACCATGAGGGTCTGATGCTCACCTGCCCAGACCCTTCCATTCTGTCACCAGCCGGAGACACCATGTTGCCATCCTCAGGGGAGCATTCTCCACATGGGACGCTGTGCTCCTCAGGAGGGCATAGTGCTAGGGGGCATCCAGTGACACCAACTGGAAGGAAGGTGCCCTGGCCTTGGGGTGCCTGTTTGTTGGGGGTTTCCTTCAGGGAAATGGTCTTTTCCTGCTTCTTCTTCTGAAGGTGTGGAGAACGTTGGGGGAAATCGAGCTTCCTTCTCTTGCAGCATGGCTCTTCCTGAGCAGGGCTGCGTTGACATCCTCTCCTCCAGATGTTCTCGAGCAGCCTTGGGTTATCCCTCTGAAAGTTTGCATTTTGATAGATCTGAAAGGAAAAGGAAGCTTTTAGTCATTCTGAGGTAAAGCATGCATGACTGTCACACTGCCCATCGTACTCAGCTGATTATGTGATGGAGAAAATCATTTCCATTGCTTTCAATGGTCCTGGTGCCCTTCAGCACGGCCTCACTAGAAACAAAATGCTCACAGCTGAAGGTCGTGAACCATATGTAGGCCATGACCTGGCCTCCAAGAGTCCTCCTAGCCTGCACCTATCTAAGGGGATGGCACACATTTTAATATCAAACATTCTACTTTTGTACTCTATACAGTTACCAGTCAGTGAATAGTTTCAGTTATCCTTGAAAATGAAAAGATTTATCAAACTTCCCAGTAAGGACTTATCTTAATATTCATACCCTTATATTAATGCTACTCTTACTTTTGGTAGAGAATCTTCTCTTTTCAGATGGCAGTGACCCTGGGATGACTCAGAAAGTATGATAGTGCTGGAAAACAGTGACTGGACTACTGGGTAACATCTCGATCACACCTTCCAAGGCTCAGGGTCTAATGCGGACGAGGTGGCAGAAAGAATGTAAGAGCCAAAGGAAGGGTAGGACTCCTTACAACATGCTCACTCCAGACACAAAATGGCCTGGATATCCATGACTTCACAGTGCCTGACACTACCTACACAAGGCCATCATAAGAGGAGGAAAAGATCATGACACCAAAAATAAAAGAGAGAATAACCTTTTATCTACATGTGTGGTGTGTATGTTCATATGTATGTTGGCACATACATGTGTAAGTGCATGTGCAAATGTGCTTGTGTGGGTGGAGCCTAGGGGACAACCTCAGGTGTTACCCTCAGGAACTCCATCTGCTACTGCTTCTTTTTCTGGGGGTGGGATTGAGTTAGGGTCTCACTCTAGCACAGGGTGACCTGGATTTCATGATATAGTCTCAAGGTGGCCTCAAACTCTTGGCAATCCTCCTCTCTCTGCCTCCCAAGTGCTACATCTGCTTCTTTTTGAAGCAAGGTCTCGCATAGGCCTTGAGTTCACCAATTTGGCTGGACTAGTTGGCTGGAGAGCCCCAGGTTTTCCTGTCTCCGCTTCTTCAGTGCTGGGATTGCAGGAGTGTGCTGCCACACCTGGCACTTTACAGGGGTACCAAGGACAGTGCTTGCCAGGCTAGCACTTGACACACTGAACTTCTGTCACTCATCTCCAGAATAGTCTTGTCATGTGACTTGCAGTCCTTGAGATTCCTAGTCTTCCTATGCCACTTGTCAAGACTATGAACTTACACTCTAAGCAGCTCTACCATTCTGCACAAAGATCTTCATTAAACCACATGATAGCAGAATCTCACTTTCTTCTGGGCACCTGCTTAAGTAAAAATTTTCCCCTTTAAGGGGCAGCTGTGTTGCTGCAGCTGAGATTTCCTGCTCTTGCTTCCTGTGCTATATTTGACCATAAGCTCATTGAGGGCCTCAACAATATTGTTTTCTTTCTGCTCTACCTGAAAGCCTGACTAAGAGCTTTGCACATAGCACGTGATTTGTGGATGTTTAGGGATATGAACAACCAAGACACTTGTGCTGGGTAGTAAACTTTATAGGGGGTTTGATGACAAAAAAGCTGAGTCTAATTTTTTTTAGTATATGATTCTACGTTGGATGATTATAAACATATTGTTTTGCACAGGTGTGCCAAATGGTTATTAAATTAAAATTTTAAATGCAGATTATTAGTAATATTATTATTATTATTTTGGGTTTTTCTCAAGGTAGCGTCTTGCTCTAGCCCATACTGATCTGGAATTCAATATGTAACCTCAGGGTGGCCTCAAATTCATGGAAATGTTCCTACCACAGCCTCCCAAGTGTTGGGTTTAAAGGCATGTGCTGCCATACCTGGCCTTTTAATAGATTTTTACTTATTTATTTGCAAGCATAGCAAAAGAAGAGAGAGGGAGACAGAGAGAATGGGCATGCAGGGCATACTGCCCCTCCAAATGAAGTCCAGACACATGTGCCACCTTGTGCAGCTAGCTTACGTGGTTACCAGGGAATTGAACCTGTGTCCTTAGGCTTCATAGGCAAGTGCCTTAACTGCTAAGCATCTCTGTAGCCCCAGTAATATTACTTTTTACTTAGAACATCATTTATCATGCAGAATTGGTGGAAGCAGTGAACTTGACCAGCTATAAAGTAACGTCATCATTAAATTTAATTAACTTCAAAAAAATTGAGAAAAAATGAAAGACTAATGGATAGAGGGAGGTGATATAATGGAGACCAGAGTTGTGAAGGGGAAAGTGGGGGAGGGAAGGGAAATATGGTTTATTGTGTGTAAGTACAGAAGTTGTCAATAAATTAATTAATTAAAACAGGAAATGAAAAGCTTACAGCCCATTGTTCATGGCATTGGTAGTGGGAATCTACACAAAGAATGTTTTCTAGGCAAAGAATTTTCTTTCATAGAAAATTTAACACAAATATACTCTACCATCATTTTCTTCTTTCCAGGGTGCACTGGTGAATTCTTTGTGCATATCTTCCTGAACCCATGAAGATTAAGTTCACAGATGAAACGCTTTAAGCTGTCCATTTCAAAAATTTTATCTGCACCACTGCGGTGAAGGACCTCTGCTTCAAAAAGTTCTCCCTCAATCTTCACGGTGTCTCCTTCTTCACTCCAGCCCACAGACTTGAACGCCTCGTTCTCCACTACTGCCCAGAGTTTTCTGGGAAATGAAAGCCCCAAGAGACTGCTGGTGCCTTCCTCGCTGGCTTCATGGTGGTCTTGTTCCTCTGTTTCGAGGTTCTCTCCAAGCCTTGGATCTTGACTCATGCCTTGGTCACTCTGAGTTTGTGAACCTCCTCTGGTGTCCCCGTTTGGATCACATGAAGCCTCAGATGGGGCTGCTCTGGCTGGCTCTTCACCAACCACTGGTTTCCCGAAGGATTTGTTGTTCTTTTTCATGCTCTGAATGTTCATAGTCCTACACTAAATCCGCACTACTTGTTCTGAGGATCACTAATCATGTTCTGCCTGGTCCAAAGCGCATCTGTTCTAGAACCTTTGTAGGGAAGCAACAAACTGCTGATGTCACCATGGGCTCTGACATGTCATGTCACCATGGTGACTCATAGTCAGTTAGAGGAGAGACAAGTGCTCAAATGTGGAGGAGTGCTTGACCTAATCTCACCTACAATTTTTTTTCCTCAGGAATGTGGATAAAAGTGTAGTTTACATTTTCAGAATTCTCCCCTGATTTCTGACAGGTAAATTTTGACACGGTCTTGTCCTGCAAGTGTTGAGAAACAGATCCCATTTCCTGTCACACCCCTGGAGAAGGATGGGAACTGGAAAGGCAGTTTTCATTCTCTCTGCTTAGCTCAGGGCTCAGCACCTACTTGGTAAAAGTGTGAGGCAGCATGGAGCCTTGGAGTGGCTCAGATGTCAAAGACGTTTGTTAACAGAGCCTCCAAATCCGGGCTCTGATCATACCATTACAGCAGCAGGAGACCTTGGTGCACCCATTTGTGTGTGCACACATTGCACACATGCACACACACAAATAAACAAATACACAAATGTACGTATATGTCAGTTTTCCAAAAGATTATTCAGGTCAGATATACAATGAGGCCACAGTACCTCCATAGCACAGAGGCCTTCCTTTGATCATTACTGAAAAGCACCCCAACCCCAGGTCTGTCATTATGATTTTCCAACTGTGCCCACAGGCTATTTGGATCAAAGCATTTATATGCACATATGAAAATATGTCATTATAAAACCAGCTATTTTTAAAAAAGCATTTTATTTATTTACTTGTATTTCTTTGCAAGGAAAGAGAGAGAAAGTGAGAATGGCAGTATAAGCCTCTAACCACTGCAAAAACGTCTCCAGATACATGCACCACTTTGTGCATCTGGCTTTATATGCATACTAAGGTATCAAACCTGGGTCATTAGGCTTTGCAAGCATGCGTCTCAAACAGTGACTGATCTCTGCAGCCCAAACCCGGCATTTTGTACAGTTAATATATTCTAACAACAAAATAAGCTAAGTAATAATCAACATTAGCAGCTGTGCTACAACTCTCATTATTTGTAGCAATATTTTCTCAGTACTCAGAATTTTATAAACAGACTCCAAAGTTATCACACAGCAGTGTTATTTTAACTTTAAGGAAAAGGCTAATTTGTGTAGAATAATTATGTTTTCTAAAACAATATTGCATCATAAGGACTTTTATACTTGACTTCACTACAGAACAATTTCATCTGTCTTTTCAAAATACATTTTCTGTTTTTTTTTTTTTTTTTTAAGGAGAGAGAGAGAGAGAGCTGGAGCTCATAAATGAGGTGGGTGTGCCAAGGCCTGATGACACTGCAAAGGAATGCCAGGCACATGTTCCACCTTTGTGTATCTGGCTTTACATGGGTACTGGGGAAATCAAACCCAGGCCACCAAGCTTTGCATCCAAGTGCCCTTAAGCACTGAGACATCTCTCCAGCCCCTCATCTTTCTTTATGTTACACAGTATCTCAATAGTCCAGGCTGGACCTGAACTCACTTACACTAGGATTACAGGTGTACACCCACAGGAGTGGTTTTGTCCAATGCTGGGTGTGAAACCAGGGCTTTGTACATACTAGGCAAGCACTCTACCAAGTGAACTATGTCCACAGCCGCATCTTCAACATCTTAATCACTGTTCATTACCATAACCATATCATTATGGCACCCCACATCCTAAAACCATTTAAACCAGTCTCAATAGAGGAAATGTACCCCCAAATGAAGGCAAGTAACAGAAGAACTGAGTAAATGAAGCAGTCAAACTTCACCCTACCTTTTGTGTCATAATCAGTTTCTCTTTGTGGAATCTTGCTCAGAAATAACTCTATGCTCGATGTTTTTGTTTTTGTGATGTTTCCTGCACAGATAAGTAAATGAGATTGTGTCTGAGACAGAATTTCCTAAGAAATAATGCCTCACTTAGCTGCTCCACCCATTAAATTCTAACAGGCATTACAACATGAAGGATGTATTGATTTATTGGAGATATATCATGTTTCTGTGGCCCCTACTAGTCCCAAACACTCATGGAATTCACTTAATGTCTAGCAAACAAAGAGCATATTTTTCAGTTAACACACTGCTCTTTTATGTATCTGTGGTCACACAGAGGTGTCCTCATCATAATCACTGGTATTTGGAAGGTTCATTCAGAATGTTGAAGTTGAGTGTGGTAGTGCATGCTTTTAATCCCAGCAACTGGGAGGCAGAAGCAGGAGGATCACAGTGTGAGTTTGAGGCCAGCCTAAAACTACATAGTAAATTCCCAGTCAGATTGTGCTAGAGAGAGGCCCTGCCTCTGAAAACAAAACAAACAAACAAAACAACCAACCAACCCCCAAACAGCAAAAACAAAAGCCAGAATGTTGACTGGAAGTCCCACTCTCTGGAGCCACACTGTGGTGGTTTGAATAGAATATGTGGCCCCCAATATTATATTCAGTTGTTTGTTTGTAGTTTGCATCTGTAGCCACCTGCTGGAGGCAGTGTCACTGGGTGGATCTTAAGGTGTGGTTATGAGTTTCTGATTTCAACCTAAAGATATGCAAAGTGTACCTAGCTGGAATTCCTGAAGTGTGCTGTGGCTTTTGGCTTTTAGGCTTGTGCTTCTGTCTGTCTGCTTGGGCCTGTGAAGGCAAGCCAGCTACTTCTGCCATTATGTAAGATTCTCTGGATCTGTAAGCTTCAATAAATCCCTTCCTCCATAATTGAGCCTCATCTGAAAGTTCATCTCAGCGAACCTGAATCTGTCTGCTATACACTCTCCCTGAAAAAGCAACATTTTCTGATTCTGCACAATACAAGTTTCTGACGTTGTTCAACTTTTAATTCAGCCACATTTGTTTCATTTTAAATCTAAAGGGAATGTTTTAACTACCTACAGGCATAATACTCCCAACATCTCCATGACAATTTGAATGTGAAGTCATTCATGCCTGGTGCCTTCAGAAACTGGAAATCTTACTCCTAAACCACTCCCTTTCTTACATGCATACACACATACATACATACATATAAATGTGTGTGTGTGTGTGCCTGTGTCTGTATATATATACATATATATACAAACAAATTATATATATATATATAATTTGTTTTTGTGGTTTGGTTTGATTTGCTTTTTTGAGATTGAGATTGGGTCTCACTGTAGGCCAGGATGACCTGGAAATCACTATGTTGTCTCAGTTTCCTTGAACTCATCAGGATCCTCCTACCTCTGCCTACCAGTGTTAGGATTAAAGGTATGTGCCACCATGCCAGGCTGTTTTCTTTTGTTCAATGTAGGGTCTCAGTCTAGCCTAGGCTGACATGGAACAAGGTTAAATTATTCCCCTTTTGTACTGCTGCATCTGAAATGTTTCAGACTTTTTGTTGAGTGGGCAAGGTCACCACTTGCCATCATAAGGAAGAGTGCAAAATTGACACATAGTCTCCACTTTCACTTTGTGTTGGCCATGAATTTTGTTCATTATTTTTTCATGATATTTGGTTGCAGTGGGCTGGAAATCTTTGCTAAATATACTTGAAACATTTTAGCTGAAAAATCAATATTTATTTTATATTTTAATTAGCATATAGAGCTCTAGGAATAATCATGACATTTTCCAAACTTCATAAACCTCTTTTGGCTCTGTGCATGTTTAATATTCTATATGTCAGGTGAACAATGTCTAGAGTACATAATTTTTATAAAGCAGGAACAAAGACAAAAAAGAAAAATAACATAGAAATGATCACTATGTCATCCTGAAGACCTGAGATTTGCTAGCCAGTGTGCTCATCTCTTTCCACTTTTCAGTCCTCTTATGAAAACTGTTCTATCTGGCCCATGATCTTTGGTTGTATTGGCAGTGAGAATTCAAAGCCAGATATAGACTGGGAAGATGTCTTAGTGTATAAAGATACTTGTGTCCAAACACAAGGACAGGACCTCTTCTTGTGGGCTTTTTTTTACATATCCTAATGCTTTTTATTTTTACTCATTCCAAAGTATGTGCCCAAAATCTTGTCATAAAATGACTTAACTTACAGTTTTCTTTAAATTCAAAAACTATTGAAATTCCTCTGGCATAAGTCATACTTTTTATGTTCTAATAATGCAAATTTGGTTTATTTTAGGGTGGCCTTCTGTTTATGTTGAAGTTGACATGCAATCATAATATTTTGGTTCAAATATATTTTATATAAAATATTTGCTTGCAAAGGAAGTTTTTTGGGGCTAATGAAGACTTCTACCATTGCCAAATGTGCCAACATGTCATAAGTGAAACAATGCACAC
The DNA here is from genome assembly GCF_020740685.1 of Jaculus jaculus. Classification (NCBI taxonomy): domain Eukaryota; kingdom Metazoa; phylum Chordata; class Mammalia; order Rodentia; family Dipodidae; genus Jaculus; species Jaculus jaculus. The sequence continues at coordinate 180,502 of NW_025423388.1, forward strand.
ATGACTTTAAGAAAATATTGTATTCATTTATTTGTGAGGAGAGAGTTGAGAGAGAGAGAAAAACAGAGAGAAAATCACCATGTCAAGGCCTCTTACCCCTATAAATTCATTCAAGACATGTGTACCACATTCTGTATCTGGCTTGATATGTGTATTGGGGAATTGGACTCAGGGTGTCTTTGTAAGCAAGTGTCTTTCACCACTGAGCCTTTTCCCTAACCACACATTCCTTTATATTTGGAAATATATAATATGGGAAGTACATCACCTACTTACATAGCCTACACCATGATGATGTAAGACAGATGTTGTGGTAGTTTGAATATGATAGTTGGTATGGCCCCATAGACTCAGACTTTTGTTGTTGTTGTTGTTGTTTTTCACGGTAGGGTCTCTCTCTAGCTCAGGCTGACAGACTTCACTGTGGAATCTCAGGATGGCCTCAAACTCATGGTGATCCTCCTATCTCTGGCTCCAGAGAGCTGGGATTGAAGGTGTGCGCCACCACACCAAGCTCCTCAGACTTTTAAAAATTAAATATTCTGCTTGAGTCCCTAGCAGGCAGATTCTTGCTGAGGAGTCAGGGGGTAATGTCACTGGGGATGGACCTTACTATCAAGTCCTAATGTGTGTTTGGGGGTGAATTCCAGCCCAAAAGTGTGTGGAGAACACTTTGAGCTGTGGCAGTTATTGCTTACTTCCTTGCTGTTGCTGTTTCTTTCTTTCTTTTTTTTATTTATTTTTATTTTTTATTTTATTTTAATTTATTTATTTGAGAGCGACAGACACAGAGAGAAAGACAGATAGAGGGAGAGAGAGAGAATGGGCGGGCCAGGGCCTCCAGCCTCTGCAAACGAACTCCAGACACGTGCGCCCCCTTGTGCATCTGGCTAACGTGGGACCTGGGGAACTGAGCCTCGAACCGGGGTCCTTAAGCTTCACAGGCAAGCGCTTAACCGCTAAGCCATCTCTCCAGCCCATGTTGCTGTTTATTTCTTCTTCATTCCATGAAAGGGAGCCACCTTCTTCTGTCACTGATGGCATCCCCTTGGATTTTTTGTAAACATGAAATAAACCCTTCCTCCCATAAATTCTGTCTAGATTAGTGTTCACCCTAGCTAGTAAAAGCTGACTAAACAGATGTGGTCCCAGTAGAGTAAAGTTATTGTCAATTTTAACACAAATTAGAACGCGAGGACACTGGAACAGCTTATTAGACAATTAAGAATGTAAATATTTGACCTCTCTATTAAAATAATGTAAAAGATATATATTATTACATATGTAACCCTTATTTTTTATAGGTGTAGACCCTCTTGTAGCCCACAATAGGTGGTAACTAATTAATGGAGAGCAGGCTCATGTTTGGATATGATTCTGACTTGTTTCCCAGCTCTACCTATGGACCCCATTCCACTAAGTGGACCAGTTTGCTAACTCAAAAGCAGTTGGTTTCCTACCGTGGCTGTGCCCCACTACTGCACTGGTTTGAGCATCACGACAGGTTATTTGCTGCTAAGTAGGTTAGACAATGTGTTGCTTGGGCAGATATTGGTCATTCTCCCCCAGTCGCCCATGCAGCACCTTCTGGCACTAGAGGCAATGATTGTCTGGGGATTGACTCTCTTCCAGCTTCCAGCCATGTCATTCCATTTTACGTGTCAACTGCATATGGTGTTTTCAGCAGTAAGGTCTTACTACTAACTTTTGGTGGGTTATCAAGTACTCTGACAGAAATCTGTCTGTCTTTTAGGAAACCTTGTAGGTCTCTCTGATCAAAAGCTCATTGCAGATGATATCCACCTGCTGGTACTGGTAGTTACAGGTCAGTACCACTAAGAGAATGAAGGAAAAGTTAACTAATATAAAAGCTTTAGAGAAGAGAGAGATAAAGAGAGAGAGATGGTAGAAGATTAAGGTCAGTATTCATCACAATCTCTTCAGTGCCTTGTGACTGAGGTGTTCCCTCTAAGGGCCTGGTAAAGGTTCAAGCATTTGGTCTGCCTTGTAGCATGTAGAATCTTATGATGCCATTGACATTTGGGTCTATATTTGTGTCCCACCCATCCTCTATTGCCCTCCTCTTCCCTCCCCATTCATGGTATTGTTACTACACGAGATGCTTGCTGGGTATGTAAGGCATCTTGGGTAGATTTAGGTTAGGTGTTGTAGATGAGTGAGACTATGCAGTGATTATATTTCTGTGATTGGATAAGTTCACTGAGAATGATATGCTCCAAGTTCACCGATTTTTCTTTAAATTTCATTGTGTCATTTTTTTCTTACTGCTGTCTAGAATTCCATTCTGTACACATACCTCAGCTTAGTTATCCATTCTTCTAGTGATGGACACCTGGGGGGATTTTCTATCTCTCTCCTCTCATCCCTTTCCTTCCATCTTCCATTTCCTCATTCCCTCTTACCTCCTTCTCTTTTTCTCTCTAACTTTGTATTATGAATTGAATCTAGTGCATGTGAGGCCAATGCCCTCTTGTAGAGTTATATCCCCTGCCCCTTATTATGTACTTCTTAAATATTGAGATAGGGTGCTGTAGTAACCATCTCATTGTTAGGACAAAGCACCTTACTGAAAGCAGATCAGGGGTGAAAAGTATTTCTTTTGGCTTAAGGTCTCATGGTGAAGCTCCATGATGGAAGAGGAAAAACTAGCATGAGCAGAACCTGGATAGATATCATCTTTGCCACAGGAGTTAGAAACCAGCAGCAACAGAGTGAGCCAAGCTCTAGCAAGGAGGAGCTGGCTATATTACCCCTAAGCCCACCTCCAGCAACACACTCCTGCAACAAGGCTCCACTTCCCAAATTGCATTACCTGGGGATCAAGCATTAAAAATCACATGAGTTAGCTAGGTGTGAAGGTGCATGCCTTTAATCCTAATAATTGGCATGCAGAGGCAGGAGGATCACTGTGATTTTGAGGCCAACCTCAGACTACACAGTGAATTCCAGGTCAGCCTGGGCTAGAGTGAGACCCTACCTCGAGAAACAAAACAAAACAAAAATCACATGAGTTTATGAGGGACAACTGATTCAACAACACTACAAGGTTTCATTAAATTATTCAGTCTCTCCTTGAATTTGTAAACTGCCTGCCTTAACATGTGAAGAATTTGGGATTTCAGACCTGTGGCATTAGGAAGGGAAACAGGTATTTTTTTTTTCAATTTTACTTATTGCATTCAGCATCACATTGCTGGTTGAAATCACCCAACCAAGAGCAGCTAGTGGGAAAAAGAGATTTATTTGGCTTACAGACTCAAGGGAAAGGTCTACAATGGCAGGGAAAAAGATGGCATGACAGAAGTTGGACATCACACCCTGGCCTACATAAGGTGGACCAAAGCAACAGGAGAGTGTGCCAAACACTGCCAAGGGGAGTCTAGCTATAACACCCATAAGCCCACCCCCAACAATACACTCCCTACAGGAGGCATTAATTCCCAAATTTCCATCACCTGGGAACCTAGCATTCAGAACACCTAAATTTATGGGGGACACCTGAATCAAACCATCATGTCATGTAGTGTCCCTATACACTCACAAGCAAACCCACACCTCCCCTCCATCTATCTCTTGTAAACACACACAGACACACACACACACAAAAATCAAACTGTATGTTGAAGATATTAATATGTGTATGGATAGTAAGAAGTTGCAGTTGGGACACCTGAATTTAACCCATTTCTCTAAAATGAAGTGGAGTCTTATGCACACAACATATTTTATTTCCACTTTTTCTCATTAGCCCTGAATGCCAGGCAGTAAGGTATAAGGTTGTTTCACAGCCAAGTACAACTGAATACTCAGTTATCCTCCCTTTCCTGTGGACACAGGGACACATAGCTGAACTTTCCTCATTATCTGTTCTTTTTCTTCACCCAACAGTCCTTATCAAATGCTAGGCTATGCTCCCTCTGAGGCACTCAAATCTGTTTTCTCATCATCCCTGACCTCCATCATTCTGGTTCACATGCTGTTAACATTCCCTGCCTTACACTACTGGCTGTCAAATGCCAGCTACTTGCGCTTTCATTGTTGTCTTCAAATGATCCTTGACACCTCTAAAAACTTAATTGGATGAAAAGTCAGCCCTCTGCATCCCCATCCACACTATACATATCATGGGTACATATGTGTATATGTGCATTCTATGCATGTGCGTGGCATATAGGCACCCCTGCACATCCATATTCCATATACATCCATGTCACGTGCATGTGTTTTTGTTTCTACACATGTATGTTGTGCATATGTGTGCACATATGCATGTATGTGGAGGCATCTGTATAAATATGCATATGCACTCATGAACTCATAAGTGTATGCATATATATATTTACATAAAGGCACAGTCGGTAAGTATGGATAGTTGTAGCAGACAGCTTCAGGTTTGCTGAGATAAATTTCAGAGCAGACACAGTTATGGAGGAAGGGGTATATGTTGAAGCTTACAGATCCAAGGAAAGTTCCAAAAGGGCAGAAGAAGCTGAGAAGCCACAAGCCAAAAGCCACACAGCACACTTCACAAACTCCAGGTGGAATTAGGCACTGTATATATCATTAGATTAGTATTTCAAACCCACCACCATGCCTTAAGAGGTACCCAGTGACACTTTCTCCAGTCAGGTGGATAAAGATCCAAACTACAAGCTGATAAAACACAGATATATTGAGGGCCATCTATTCAAACTACCACATATGTCTAAATGTATACGTGTACTTATGTATTTGTTTGCATCTGTGCACATGTGTGTAGACATGCAAGTACATATACATACACAAGAATATATTTAGGTGCATGTGAACATGAAGGTGTGTGTGTGTGTGTGTGTATCTGTGCATGTATATTCATACACATGATCACAACTTCATACACATGATTACAAAAGTGTGCATGTGTAATATCTATGTATGCATACATGCATATGTGTGTGTACTTCTCAGCTCACTGCTTTTTAACAGTCTGTTGACCGCTATGAAGGTTTGAATGTGAAGCATTCCCCATAGCCTCATGTATTTGTGATGAAGCCTCATATTGAATCCCTCCCTGTGGACCCTTCAGCTGGTATGGCCTTGAGATGCGGTATCCCAGCCTGGCTTGCTGCACTCAGCTCACTCCCTCAGTTTCCCTCTGCTGATGTGAATACTTGAGGCCCAGGTGTCCTGCCACCTTTTTCCCACCATGATGAAACAACCCCTTGGACCATACACTGACAACAAATCCTTACACTCCATAAACTGTCTCTGCTCTGTTTATATGTCATAGCAATGAGAAGGTTGCAACTACTACGGTGGTTCTCAGAGAAGGGTTAGGTAGGCAGGAAAAATTTGAAGTCAGAGAAAAACAGGCCATCAGTGAAGTGGCAAAAATATAACCAGTGTTCTCTGTGTCAAGATATGTGAAACATAAACATTTAAAAACTTTTTTTTTTTTTTTACAATTTCTCTACTATACAAAAATATATGTTTTCTACAATGTGAATGTTTACAGATGTTTTTCAAAATCAATGTTACAACAGTCCTAAATTCTGGAAACCAATGCAAGAGGAGGCAATATAATATCAATCAGACAGGGAACCCTTTGAAAGGGAAATAGAGAAGTATGCTATGCAAGATTCCCTTTTATGGGCTGGAGACATGGCTCAGCAGTTAAGCACTTGCCTGCTAAGCCTAAGGACCCAAGTTCCAGGCTCAATTCTCCAGGTTCCACATTAGCCAGATGCACAAGGGGGCACACATGTCTGAAGTTTGTTTGCAGTGGCTGCAGACCCTGGCGTGCTCATTCTGCCTCTCTCTGTCTCTCACTCTTTCTCTCTCTCTCTCTCTCTGTCTCTTCCTCTGTCTCTCACTCTCAAATAAATAAGTAAAAAATAAACAAAAACAGAGACGGAAAGGATTGTTATTAAAAACTAATAATTAAAAAAAGGATATTGCCTTTTATGGCTTGGAAATACTGAGGGGAAACATGTTGGAAAGCCAGGTAGAAGTGTGAAGTATATTATCCATACCAGGAATTCCACAGAATCTACATTTGAACATGGATAAATGTGTGATGGACTTCTAAGGCATCTCCTCCGTGTTATATGCACAGGTGACATACCAAGTGTCAACAAAATACAAAAAGGTGCAGGCGAAAATATATGGGACACACTCATCTGAGATAAACTAAGATACAGGAAGTGGGGGAGCCATGTTCAGCCAAAACAAAGTTGGAAACACATGGCTGTGTTCTCAAACAAAGAACGGAATTTTAAACCAATTAGAAAGCTGCAGCAAGGTCAAGCATTAGAAATTAGGTCTCCCAAGAAACATCACTTTTATAAGGTATTCATTAACTGGAAGGACATTGAGCAGAACTACTTTAAATACAGACAGAAAAAAAAATAAGGCAAACAAAGATATTTAAAAGAGAAGACAAATTAATGTGCTTGGCTCTGTGAGGAATTGCACATCATTGTTGTAAGTACTGAGCTTGTTAAGAGTGGCAAGAATGGGGGTCATCACCAATCACCTGGGCCCACCAGCTGAGAAGAGTGAGGGGAGCAGCAGTTGGGTCACGTGTTGTTAAAAGTCCTGTGTGTACATTTTCAAGTACAAAGCTTGTTAAGGGTGGTAAGATGAGGGGCCAGCACCAATCACTTGGACCCACCAGTGCTGAGCAGTCAGGGAAGAGAAGGCGGGTCATGCACTGTTAAAAACCCCATGTGTAGATTTTCAAAACTTGAGCCCTCATGAAGATTTATGTTTCATGTGCTTTCTTTCACCTCATGCTCCAAAGTAAACAGTGAGTAGCTCTCTCTTTTGTGCATCAAAAGCACATGTCCAATCTTTCCTCAAGGTTTGCATCTCTGAGGAATAGATGGAAACCCTGGCCCATGACCTTCTGGGTCTGTCATCCGCAGAAGGAAGCTTGTTAAGTCTACCTTCAGGCTGCAGAGAGGATCAAATGCATTGCCCATGCAAAGCAGCAGGGGCTCTGTCTAGAATATAAAGTGACCCCACTGAGAACTACTGCCTTGCATTGGATTAATGATTCTTTCCTTTTGAAGAGTAAAGAAAATGTATTTCAAAAGAAATACCCAGGCTGGAGAGATGGTTTAGGGGTTAAGTGCTTGCCTATGAAGCCTAAGGACCCCAGTTCGAGTCCTGATTCCCCAGGACTCACGTTAGCCAGATGCACAAAAGGACGCACACGTCTCCAGTTTGTTTGTGGTGGCTGGAGGACCTGGTGCGCCCATTATCTCTATATATATTCCTCTTTCTCTGTCTGTCTCTCTGAAATAAATAAATGAAAATAAACAAAGAAAGTTTTTCAGGTAGCTGAATTCTGGTTGATCTCATAAGGACAACATTCTAGAAAGTATACCCATGAATCTTGGGGCTCTTCTATGTCAAGGAACACTCCACAAGGATTCATATGTTTGATACCTAAGTATGACTGTTTCAATATCCTCAGTGGAGCCATTAGAACATGATTTAAGCTAAAACACATTGGGACAAGCCCTTCCTACCTCGTACAAGTGGGTATGCCAAAGAGCTGATTCATGGTGTGAAGATGGCTTAACAGGTAAGACCATTTGCTGTACAAGAATGAGGACAGCTGGTGCTCTCTGGTCAGCCAGTCTAACCCCAAAATGGTGAGCACCATGTCCAGAGAGAAACTGTCAGCGAAATAAGAGTGATAGTGGAGAACACACAAGGTCTCTAATGTGCAGTGTTGATGCATCTGTACACACACACACATACACCACAGGTACACACATCCATGCACCACTTCTATGTCACACACACACACACACACACACACACACACACACACACACACCTTGATTGACCCCGTATATTGAATGAGTTTAAGCATCTTACTCATAGTAAATCACAACCATGTTTCCTTGGGCCTAAATATTAAAGTTCACAGAGAACATATGAGGACCTTGCAGATAGGTGCAGCTTACCCCAATACCCCAGTTGCTTTCCACTTTGTGTACACTGGTTCATTCAATGAAGACTTTCTGTGTGTTTTGCAAATGATCTTTTTTTTTTTACTAAGTTCAGAAGCTCAAACAGAAATCTGACCAAATTTCTGCTCTCTAGTCTAGCAATACAGAAAGATGTGTAAACAGACAAGTACAAAACAATGTCCTAGGAACCATGGTAACAGCACGTGCTTGGTACACAAAAATCCCAGAAGAAAAGTATCCACCCAGTCCTGAGAGAATGAGGGAGACCCAATCACACGTCCTTTGCAGGTGTCTAGGGAAGTTGGATGACCTTAGTGGCAGTCAGGTTCACCTTGCTGGCAGAAAACACCCAAGTAAGAGCAGCTTGTGGGGAAAGGATTGTTTTGGCTTACAGACTTGAGGGACAGCTCCCTGATCACAGGGGAAAACAATGGCATGGAAGTGGACATCACCTCCTGACCAACATCAGGTGGACAACAACAGCAGGATACTGTAGCAAACACTGGCATGGAAAGGCTGGTTAAAGCAGTCATAATCTCACTCCTAACAATACACAGCCTTCAGGAGATTTTAGTTCCCAAACTGCCATCAGCTGAGGACCTAGAATTCAGAACACATAAGTGTATGGGGACAAATGAATCAAGCCACCACAACCTTTCTTTTCTAAGACAGGTAAGCATATGCCTTTGCTACATCATAAATACTGGTTATTAGACCAGTGCCTTCATTCTACAAATTATAAGCACCCATAGTTTACTTATGAGCAATCTATATAACCAAAACACAGCTTTCAGCTTCATTCACTGTGAGAACACTGGACTTGTGAGGACAAGGAATTTTCTCCAAAGTACAATGCGGCTTTTTTTTTTTTTTTTTTGAGACAAAACAATAGAATTTTGGACACTAGGGAGCTGGCTCAACAGGGAGGAGTGCTTACTGCACACACCACATAAGTACCTGAGTTTGTCCCCAAGCACCCTAATAGAAAGCCAGATGTACAAAGTGGCACATGCATCTCAAGTTCATTTCCACTGGCTGGAGTCCCTGTTGCACTCATTCTCCCTCTCTCTCTCTCTCTCTCTCTCTTTCTCTCCTCTCACTGTTGTATTCTCAAGAGTGTTCACCAAAATTCTGGTCATCCTTGGGCAACTCTACAAGAGCTCTACACTTGTTCTGGAATATGATACAGTCCTGACCAAACTGCCTTGCCAAGCCTTTCCCTATGCCCTGAATTTCCATGGATAGTCCAGCTCAGGAATCATTGGTAAAAGGTGGCACCAGAGACTGGCCTGGGTTGGATCTCCTATGATTTTGTCCTTCCTTCCACTGAAGGGTGGACTCCTAATTCCAATGGATGGTTGCCACTGCTCACCTCAGTAGGCTCCTGCATACTAGTGTCATTCACCACCTTCAAAGATGACAGCTCTGGAGCTGAACGTATGAGTCCTTGGGTAAGAGAACTTGCTGCACAAGCAAGAAGAGCTGAATTGGGTCCCAAGCACCCGTGTTACAAAGCCAGGCATGGTGTGCATGACTGTACCCCCAGTCCTGAGGAGGTGGTAAAAGGAGGCTCCCTGAGGCTCCCTAGTGAGACAGTTTATCTAAAAGCATGTGGAGCTCCAAGTTCAGTGCGCCTTAGAGAAAAAAGGTGGAGGAATTATAGAAGAGAACACCTAATGTGTTCCTCTGACCTTCACAAATGTGTACATAGGGCATGCACATAGAGACATATAATACACACTCACTATACATACAAAATGCACACACTCCCAAAATAATTTTAAATTTTTAAATTGACAACTGTGTCAGTACAGAAATGGATATCAATTGTAAGCTCTTAATCTGATCATGTGGAAGAAAAACAGTTGCTGGAAAGTATGAGGTGGGATTCCCATGGGTGTATCAGAACTCTTAACAATGTGTAGACATGTTTGTCATTCCTACTCCTAGTATTTCTAGCATAGACATCCCTAACATGAAATTTGGTAAATCTATGAAGGTTCTTAAAAATAGGGAGTGACATAACTGATTGCTGCTCCCACAATGCATGATCCACAATCTGCATGGGGACAACCTGCATCCCCAAAGGGGATGGCTCCTTTCAGAAAGGGGCAGGGATGAGGGAAAGGATGCTACTAAGATGTGCTGTTTACATACTAAGTATGTCCAAACTAATAAAAATAAACTTAAATAAAAAATTAAATAATTAAACTTAAATAAATAATTAAAACGACTCAGATTAAGAAGCTGTAATTATAAGCTACTACTGGAATTTTAAGCATTTGCTTATTATATTTAATATGTAGCAGTACACACAAAAATCACAACATTTTGGTCAACAACTCACTGCATAACTGATGGTAACCACATAAAATTACAGTTGACCAAACAAATTTCTATCACCTAGTAATACAGGTGTATATGATAATATTGTATTATAATCCATCACTCAATGTTTGCAGTCTCAGGCATAAATGAGCCCACAGTGTGGGCATTCAGAAAAGTGCAACATACACAATTATCCACAGTGCATTCTGTTTGATATGATAACACATGACTATTTTACTGGTTTACATATTTACTATGTGGTTATTACCTATGTGGCTACAGTTCCACCTGTTTAGAGAATATGACATTGTCATCAGGTCCCTCAGAGAGAATCACAGAATGAGGTGCCACCATGATAAGAATAACTGTTCCACTTGGGCTGTTTCCCCAGGAGACATGCCAGATGGAAAATATAGGGATGTTAAAGAGCTCACCCCATGTAAGTCAAAACTGATGTGTATGTTAGTGTCATAGGTTATAATAAAAAATAGAACCCCTCCCCAAAAAAATAGTGGGTGAGAAGAAGTCATTTATGTGCTGAAACCCTAGCATACACTCAGACAACAATTTCTAACATATTCTTTGACTCTTTTCATTTACAACAATTATGTAGCAAAATAACATTCATGAATCTTTGTCACAGTGGAGATGCCTAGAAACAAATTATGTTTGGAAACACTTTAAAATATCAGACACCTGGGCTGGAGAGATGGCTTAGGGGTTAAGCGCTTGCCTGTCAAGCTTAAGGACCCCAGCTCAAGGCTTGGTTCCCCAAGACCCACGTTAGCCTGACGCACAAGGGGGTACACATGTCTGGAGTTTTTTTGCAGTGGCTAGAAGCCCTAGCATGCCGTATCTCTCTCTCTCTCTCTCTCTCTCTCTCTCTCTCCCTCTGTATCTGTCTTTCTCTGTGTGTATGTTTCTCTGAAATAAATAAATAAATAATGAACAAAAATATTTAAAAGAATATATCAGACAACTGACTTTTCACTTAGATCATTAGTATTTCCTTTGTTAGATCATATCTTTATTAAAAAGTTTGAATAATTTATTTCTGTGGGTGTGGATAGGTGCACCAGGGTCTCTTGCCACTGCAAATGATCACTAGATGCATGTACAACTTATTTTTTTGTCTAGCTTTACGTGGGTGCTGAGGAAATTAACCTGGGTCTGCTTGCTTTGCAAGCAAGCACCTTTAGCCACTGCACCATCCCCCTAACCCTACATTATACCTGTATTGATGATTTTAGTAAATGCTTTATAGATTGTAGTAAGGTTGAGATACAAATTTCTACCAGATGAATGATAAATTTATCTACATACACATAAATATACCATGTACCTACTTTTACATATGTAGATAGTAATTTATTTTTTCTATAAAATCATATGTTTAGTTTTCTATAAAATGGTGAAACAAAATATGACCAGTGATAATCAAATTACACTTTTTACATGTTTGTGTACTTAGAAGCTTTTTTTTAATCTACTTGGTCACTCTTGGGGTGAATCACAGAGCCTTATGCTACCCCTAAACTACAGCCCCAACCCAAGAGCAACAGTGCCATTGCTATTTACATACTGGGCAAGCACTGTAGCACTGACCTACATTCTCAGCCATGATTCACACAGGTAACAAAGCAGGGCTGGGGTGTGACTACAGCATGAGTTTCCAGATTCCGTCCTTAACACCACCCAAATCAAACTACACAGCAGCCATCTGATGCAACTTGCAGAAAAGATAGATGTGGAAACTTCCAGTTGAGCTTTGGAGAGTTTCAGCCAGCCTTTCAGTAGTAGGAGATTCTGTTGCCCTCAGCTTTTAGTGAGAGCCTCTGTCTGTGAGACCTCCGTTGCACTTCTTCCGCTATCATTTGTGGTGCTCTCTTCTTATCAGCCAACAGATGACAATCCAGAAATAGCTATGGAAAACAACATCTTGAAACAACAAGGGAATGTATTCTTCACAGGGGTCAGATGCTTCTAGCATTCATTTTGGTGGAATTATGCTGTTATCTTGGAGAATGCATTATAGCTATTCTAAGGTTCACTCTTTTAATGTTGGGCCCTGAAAGGCCCAGGCATGAGGCCTAGTGGAACTTCCTCAGCCTAGCTAATGTTTGGTGACCTTTCTCTGGCCAGCTAGGACTCAGCAAGACACCTAATGGCTCTAGCATTCCACCTCCATGTGGCAATTATAATTGCCATTTTAATTGTTATAGTTTACTATTGGCCCTTACCTCTCCCCATGTCCTAAAATCTCTGCTGTCATCCCCAACATGATATAGGAAACTTCTCATAGCAACGAAGTGAGTTTTTCTGTGAGTTCCTGCTTCGAAAAGACTCCCGACTCAATGTGGTTTTTCTACAGAGTCCAGGAGAGGTTTCTGAGTCATCCTACGCTCATCTTCCTCCTTAGGCCCTTGGGTGGAACCAGCAGGCTGGATCCTTCCACAGCACTATGTGCACAGGGAGGAGCCCAGCATCTGGTGCCTAACGTGCAGCTGTCAGAGTCTGGCAGTCGTTGAGGAGGTAATCAGTATACATGTGTGGGTGAGCGTACCCTCATAAGTTATTAGACAGTCTTCATATTTAATGCACTAAATTTTACTTCTATAACCTATACTTGTTTTCCAACATCTGTTTATTCCCTTTCTCTTTCCCCTCAACTTCAGTTCACCAGTAGCTTTTATATTTCTAAATGGGGCCTAGCAAGCTGCATCTGCAGCTTTTATACTTCTAATACTTCTAAAGGCTTGTGCTTCTCTCTCTCTCTCTCTCTCTCTCTTTGGGCCTCTGAAGGCAGGCCAGCTTTTTCTCCCATTATAAAACTTCCCCTGGATCTGTAAGCTTCAATAAATATTCCATCCTCCATAACTGTACCTGGTCTACATGTTTATCTCAGCTTGCCTAAAGCTGTCTGATAGCGAAGATAAACCTGACCATGTGGATGTTAATCTTTCAAAACCTTTGTTTTGGAAAAATAGGCATAGAGTTGGTGATTACAACTAAAGATGTCTTCTGGAGTGGTAAGCCAAATTTTATGGACTATTCAGATGGAAGTTTAAAACTACTAAGTGCAGGCAACATTAAACTTCGAGGCTTGGCCTATAAGCTTTTTAAGAGGAAAGAAATTTTGCAGGGGACATCACTGAAACTTGGGTACTGGCATAGGGCTGGCTGCATCCTGCTGCCTAGAACCAAACAGTTTAATCAAGGTTAATTCTGTAATAGACTGATATGCTTAGCTAGAGATATGGGATTAAGAGATTTAAAACTTTTTTTTTTCGTTTTTTTTTTTTGTTTTGGTTTCTCAAGGTAGGGTTTCACTCTAGCCCAGGCTGACCTGGAATTCCATATGGAGCCTCAGGGTGGCCTAAAACTCATGGTAATCCTCCTACCTCCACCTCCTGAGTGCTGGAATTAAAGGTGTGCACCACCACGCCTGGATGAGACTTAAGATTTTAAGCTAAAAAAACCCAAGCCAGTTAAAATTACAGACACTGAGACTAATTTTAGGTTATGGTGTTACAATTAACATTGTTTTAGTCTCTCCTTGCTATGCCTCTTACCAGTTAAAAATGTTTACTCTGTGCCTTTATATGTTAGAAATGTTTAACTTGTTAAACATTGCAGGTCTTAATATCTTAAATTGGTCAAAACTCTGGGGACCTTTAAAATTAAACTCAGTACAATGTATAATATATAGCAGTTATAAATCTATTGGGAGCCAAGGGTGAAATTTGGTAATTTACCTAAATGGCCTCCTCCTGGCAGCTTGTGTCTGACCCTCCCCTACTGGGAATTGGTGGGCAATCCACCTCCTGGGAGACTGCCATGTGGCCCGCTGGGACTGACCCAGGTGGGGGCAGGGGAGAAGTCCACCCTCTCATGGTGACTGGGCTCACTGCCCTTTTCCTGCACCTACTGGATATGGGCACATACTGGGAAAAAATCTAAATGTGACATTAGTCATATGCTTTAACGTTTCACCAGTCTTGGCCTGCCTGATCAAATTAAAACAGATAATGGCTCCTGCTTCATAAACAAGGCCTTTGTAGATTTTCTCCAGACTTAAAAAAAAAATCACATTCCACAGGCATTCCATACATACCCCTGGGCCAGGATATTGTTAAAGGATATAATCAAACTCTCAGGTCTCAATTACAAAAACAAAAGGGAGAATCCTTATCCCCACAGGACCAACTTAAAAATCCATTATTTACCCTAAGCATTTTAATTTTTTCTAACAATTTATAGTGTGTGATGGTTATAAATCTATTGGGCTCCAGGGGCAGAATATGATAATTTAAATAAATAATCCCCAATATATTCAATTTTTTATCTTAAGGTGTGATGGTGGGCTTGAGATTTCAACCTAAAGATATACAAAGTGTGCCTAGCAGGAGTTCCTAAGGTGTGCTGTGACACTTGGCTTTAGGCCTGTGCTTTTAATGTCTAAATCAGTGTGGTTATTCTACGGAGGCCAGGAGAGGTTTCTGAGTCTTTGTAAGCTCCTCTTCCTCCTTACTCCCTTTAGAGGAACCAGTAGGCCTGGTCCTTCCACACCAGTGCCTGCCTGGGGAGGAGCCCAGCATTAAAAAAAAAAACAAAAAAAAAACGTTATTTTATTTAATTATTTGAGAAAGAGAAAGGCAGAGAGAGAGAAAAAAAATGGATACACCAGGGCCTCCAGTCACCACTGGAAACAAACTCCAGATACATGCACCACCTTGTGTATCTGGCTTACATGTGTCCTGGGGAATTGAACTGAGGTCTTTTGGCTAGGAAAGTACCTTACTTGTTAAGCCATCTCTCCAGCCCTAAGGTTCACTCTTCCAGGGCTAACATTTCTGAGACTGCTGGCTGTAGCTGCTACTAACATCATTACTGAGCTTCTTGAAGAAAAAACAAATAGATCAAGGACCACAGGTTTTCTCAAGCCCTTGAGGGCAATCAATGAATAATGAGGGGGAATGCAGGGACCATCATCATGGTAATGGTTTCCACATACAAAGTATGATAAACCTACTTGTGTGCATATTATTTGCTAGTAAAATGATTCAGACTGCAGGCTTTGGACTCTGATTTGAGCCACAGCTTTGTTCCTGGCTCTCTTTCCTTACTGTTAAACCATCTGGGGAAAGGGCCTTAGTACTCTCTTTTTGGTGTGAATGTGTGTATGTGCACACAAGTGTGTGTATATGTGTGTGTTCATGGTGTTTTTACATGTGTGCACATGTGTGGCACAGGCATACCGAGGCCAGAGGAAGATGTCAGGTGTCCTCCTTCATCACTCTCCTGCCTTGTTATCCTGAGGTAGAATCTCACTGAATCTGGAGCTCCCTGTTTATCAGTTAGATCGGCTGACAGTGAGCTCCAGCAATCCTGTCTCCCACCACCTCAGTGGTGGGGTCACAGATGTGTGCAGCCATAATCCCCCCCCCTTTTTGCACATGTGTATGTAAAATATGTAGTGGCATGTGTGTGTATATGTGTGTGTGTGCACAGATGCATGCACCCGGTACAGTCTCATGTGGAAGTCAGGGGAGAATGTCAGGTGTCCTCCTTTAATCACCCCTGCACTTTTCCCCTGACAGAGTTTCTCACTGAAGCTGGAGTTGTCACTCTGTTAGGACTGGCTGACTAGTGAGGCCCAGCAGTTCTCTGGTCTTTGCCCCCACAGGACTGGGAATACAGTCAAGTGTGATGACGATACACAGCTTTTACATAAGTGCTGGTGATCCAACTCATGCTGCCTCAGGCCCTCTCTGGTTATGCGTCTATGTGGCATATGAATGAATATTCCTTAACAGGACAGCCTCCTGGGCAATTTAGCTGGAAAGGACTGCACTCAAAGCTGGGTTGGTAGCATAGTTGTGGAGCCCTTACCTACCACCCTCAAGGACCTGGCTTCAATACCTAGGTCTGGAATAGTAGAAACCAGTGAGAAAAGGATTCTTATGTGCAGCTGCCTTTCTATCATAATCATGAAATTTGTAGTGATTGCATCTTTGAACAAATGCATCATAGGTGTAGTCCAATGGCACATGCATATCCACTTGAAAAGATACCTGAGAATCTGTGTCCACTTTTTCTCTTTACCTCTTTAGTATAGGTCAGAGATGCTCTGTGGACAAGAAACTACCTGGGACCCATGTCTCTTGGCAAATAGAAACAAGAATGGGCACCATCAGCTCCAAGATATCTTATCTTCCCATTTGACAAGAACCACCTTCTTGGAACATAGCCATGAAGCCAAATGTTCACAAGAGCATTTCTAGTCAAAATATCCAAAATCTGACATGTTCCAAAATTCAAAGCTTTGAAGCATGCATATGACATCAGAAGGAGAAAATTGCATGTCACATAATTTTGATTCATGTCCCTAATTATACAATCTTGCATAACGTGAAATTCAGGACTCTGGGTGTTAGTAAGTTGGTAGAGTGTTTGCTGAATATTCACAAAGCTTTGGAGTTGATTTTAAGCACTGCCTTTTCATTCCAAATGAGGTCATATACACATTTAACAGCAGTACATGGGAGGTAGAAACAGGAAGACCAGAGATTCAAGGTCATATTAGGCAAAATAGGAAGCCCAAGGCCAGCCTGGGATGCATAATACCTTGTGACCAAAATTAAATAAAAACAGAATGAAAGAAATCATGATCCTTGACTATGTGAATAAGGTACATATGAAAGACAAATGAGTTTTTAGCTTAGATGTGAGTCTTATCCAAAAGGCTTTTCATTACATAATGGCAAATGTTCAAAAACATGACAAGTTCTGAAATCTGAAATAAGTCTTGTTCTAAACATTTGGGATGGGGATACTTGACTTGTAGTACTAAGAAATAGACATGAAGGACCATGAACATTGCTCAGAGGATAGTGTTTGCTGCGCAAGCTGGAGGACCTCAGTTTGGATCCCCAACATCGAAGATTGCTCAGCAGTTAAAACTCTTGGTTCAAAACATCAGAACCACATAAAGCCAGATTCATAAAATGGCATATACACCTGGGCTTTGTTTATAGTGGCAGGAGGCCCTGGGCACCCTGGTGTGCCCACACTCACTCGTTTGCTCTGTGTACCTTCCTCTTTCTCTATCTCAAATATATTTTTTAAATTTCTTAAAAATCTGGATGTGATGGAATACACTTATAAACACACACACACACACACACACACACACACACACACACACACACTAGCAGTGGCAGGAGGCCCTGGTAAGAACATTCAACCCCAAGTCTCTTCCTCTCTTTCTATCTAATAAACAAATACATAAAATATTTGTAAAGCACACTTTCTGCTCCAAATAGCACATGAACCTAGTGCATGGTGGCAATCAAATCTCTAATGAAAATGAAAAGTGGTATGGGCTATAACAACTATTTGTGCAAAGCATCCCAGATAAGGGCTGTGGATGGGTACAAGGTAGTTGAATGCATTCTAAAACTGTAGGTAATGGCCCAGCAGAGTAAGTAAGGCACAATCATTCCCCAGGTCCCTTACCTGCTATGCCATAGTGACTGACTGAGGCCTTCAGAGCCCCCATAGTGAGTATTATAACCCCCACAGAAGAATAAGAGTTGGGTTTAGGGATAATATTATATATATATAATTTTTTTTTCTTACAGAAATAGTATAGCTCTTGAGATGAAATTGAATTAAACTCAAGATATTCTTGGGGTTTTGGTGGCACTTAACTTTGGAAGCATATCTCACACTTAATTGTTCATGTAATATTATAGTCTTATGGTAAATCTAGTAAAAATAAAAGAAATAAAGGTACTATTCAAAATAAAAAAGTAAGTATGGCTTAATGGGATAGAAAATGTGAAAAAGGCATTCTAGTATCTAAAGACAGTAAGCCAGCTAAAGGTAGAATATATTTTCCTGGTTTTTATACATATCTTCTAATTCCTAGTCTGTTTCTCTTCATACATTAGACACAAAAAAAAGTTTATTTAGTCAAGTTCATAAAGACAAATGATTAGAATACTTGATTTATTTGACTTAAGACTTTGGTCAATAATTAGATTTTCTTTTTTATGGCATTGTGCCTAAAGGACATTGTTTTATCATAACCTCCTTGAGCACAGTGATTCCAGGAAAGGAGTCATCAAAAGGAATTATGGCGGGGATTGATCCAAGATGAAAGCCAGCTTTAATTAATTGCTAGGCAATGGTTCTTCTTTTCAAATCATTAGCAAGTTCGTTAAATGCTAGGCATAATAAATTCACACACCAAACTTCCTAAGGCCATTTTTAGTAAAATGGCAAAATTCCAAATACCAATGACAAATTCTAACTAAAAGTATTACTTACTTTACTCGGTGCTGTGGCCAAACACCTGACCAGTGGAGCTTAAAGGACACAGGGTTTATTATGGCTTATAATTTCAAGGATATAGTCCATCATGGCAGGAATGTCATGGCAACATGTGTGATAGGCAGGCTGATCACACTGCATTCAGTCATAAAAGTGAGGCTGGGCAAGAAACCTCAAGACACACCTCCAGTGACAGACCTCTTCCAGTAGGGCTCCCCTCCTAAAGGTTCCACAACCTTCCCAGAAAGGGCCACCAGCTGAGAACCTAGAGTTCAAACACAGGAGCATGGGGGGACCTGTCACATTCAACCACGACACTAGCTAAAGAATGAGATGAAGAATAACACTGGGACTCCCAGTAGCTCATGGACACATTGCTTTACATATATAAGAGACATAATTCACTCATCCAGTTGTGGAAAAATATGTATACAAGGTAGGTGTGTGTACAGCCTTTGGAAGCAAGAAGACCTTAACCTCCAATACTTGCCTGTGTAAGGAGATAGGAATATTATTTTAACTCCAACTTTTAACCTGTGTTTTATATGTCTCTAATACATATATCATGTTTGTAAAAGTTATATGACATGATGTGTAAAAAACTGGAGTACAGTGGGTAGACACAAGGTTTAGTAATGACTAATAGTGCAATACAGGTACTAACAGTTATTTAGACAAGCAAGGCACTCTACAATAAAACAAACACACCATACACAGATTCCCAGAGTATCATAGTATTCACAACCAACGATCATGACACCTAGGACTTTTAGGAATACCAAAATGAGTAAATTCTAAGACCTCTTCTATAAAACCACATGCCATTTATATATAATGTAAGTGCAGTCTACCATATAATTTAAATGATAGTAGGTGACTATTAAAACTTAAATACAATGCAACTGCTATACAAATATTACAGTGTATCTCTTAGGCAATCACATCAAAGATGACATAGAAAAGCAATGTAAAAAGAGACTTTCAACACAAAGTAGTTTGCATCCATGGATGTGTAATACACAGGTATAGAATGTTGACCAACTTCATTCAATGATGTTAATAGACTTTAGTACAGGTGATGATTGAGAGCCTGTCTCCCATGGATACAGAGGACAACTGGAATCCAAGATCATTGTTTACTCTTTCTCTGAAATGAGGTGGCTAAAAAGTGGATATTTTAGCATTTTTTTAATTACAACAAGACTACTAGTCATGATGCAATTCCTACATATCAAGTTAGCATAAAGTATGTTGGCAAACTCTGTGGAGCATAAGGCTGTGAAGCACTTCATCTGTTTATCACTGACAATATTATTTGTTTGACATTGACATTATATCCCCAATAATGCGCTGAACTGTGAGGAAATTACTTGAAGGACTGCAAGGACTACTTACATCTTTGCGAATATGGAACCAGGAGCTGCCGTGTCAGGAGCCATAGAGCAAAAGCCTCTCCATTTTACCTGGGCCTGCTCATAAGCTGACTCATTACTCAGAAAGCTAGTCCATCCAGCTTTCTGTTAGGTACTTCTGGAACGTCAGTCAGGAGACTGCTTACAGAATCTTATCTTTTGCAAAAGGCCAGTTTATGGTCAGGATGTTAAGCCATTGAGGCAAGATTAGATGAACAGCTAATTACATCCCCTCTAGGTTTTCTGACAATTCCAAAGCCATAAATAAAGTCAGCCAGCTTATTCCCCTCCCCACTTTTCCCCATATATAACCACTGTGTAAAAAATCAAAGACTCTGAGGCCTTGACAAACATCTAGCATGGCCTCCTTCTTGTGTTTGTTTGCCTTACATCACACAGGTTAATTTCCTCTAATGTCCTTGTTTAACTCTCTGCTGGCCCAGACAAGCCGTATTCAGTGAGCAGCTGTTCTGTGCAGGGAAGTAAAAATATACCTAATTATTTGTAAATCCAAGTCATATATATTTAAAGCACACCTGCTTGGCTTATGTCATGTAAATCATCCAGAGCAAACACTGTCTGTAAAGAGTTCTAATGCACAGATACAAAAACTCATGGGAAGTAACTCTTTGACCATCTGCTTGTCTTCTCCCCATATTTTTTCATATGCATACACAGGCTGCACAGTAACCACAACATCAAGGCTTTCTTCTCTCTCCTCTTCCTTGGCTGTTTCCCTCTAAGATGTCTTTACTTTCAGGCTGGCTCCCTTTGTGTGGTGGCATTCACCTGTTCTCCCAATTTGTCCTGCGAGATGACCATTCATGGGAGGACATCTAGATGGGTTGCAACTGTGGTTTCCCATGCTGAATTCTACCCTACACCTGTCAAAGCTTCTTGAACCACAGAGTGGTCACAGGACACAAGAATTCTTAAACTGGGAACAGAGAGTATACAGATAGGCAAAGTCATCTGGATGAACTTGTGGAAATGGCAGCATCGTGGGCTCCCACCATGCACACACGTTCCCCTGAAATTAAAATGTGAGCATCCAACATGAACAGTTCATTATGATTAATTATGCAAAACATTAAATGAAAATGACAAGCGTGAGTGATTAGTAGCACGAGAGATAGGGAGGGTACTGCACAGGCCAGGATGACATGACCAACAGAGATAAGAGTGTGTGCTAAGTCTAGAAAATGTTAGTACACATCACAAGCCAGGCACTGATCCAGTTGAAAGTGAGAAATAATTGCTGTGCCCGTATCATCACTCATACTCTAAATTGCAGCATCTAGTTTTGCTTTCAGCATTTGATGTCTTAACACTTTAAGCCAGACCACTCACTTTTATTAGTTGAATCAGGCTGCTCAAAAATAAGATATATTTCTCACATAGCAGGAGGATGGACAACCAAAATCTGGTCTCATCCAAGTTGTATCTGGCCATCTTGTCAATTCATCCTTATTGCTATGCAATAGCAAGAAGGCTCTTAGGCTTTCTATCCAATTAGATGGGCTCTCTGCTCATGACTTTATCTCTTGGAAGTTTGCACTGTACCTTGTAGCTTTTAATTTTTTTTAATTTAAGTGAGAGAGAAAGTATGAATGGGCATGCCAGGTATTATAGTCGCTGCACATGAACTCCAGACACATGCACCACCTTGCGCACCTGGCTTGAGTGAGTACTGCCTATTCAAACTTGCATGTGTAGGCTTTGCTGGCAAGCATCTTATTACTAAGCCATCTCTTGAGCATGGATATTGGGATTCTAACAGATGAATTGCAGGTATACAAATATTTAGACCTTAGCACTGCAGCAGGAGTTATATCAGTGCTTCATGAACTTATACAATGCATAACTATACCTGAGCATGCCTTTAAAGAGATATTCTCCTGCAGGTGGCCTTGGGTTCTTGTATTATCAGCTTTTAGGAAGACGCTGTTCTGAAGGGTGTCACACAGATATAAGGACACCTCAAGGTCGAACGTCCAAAGTGTGCATTTCTGTCATGTTTCTGGGATCTAGTTTGTCATCTCTTCACTAAATATGGCGGAAGAATTTTGAGAAATGAGGCACTAGGAACTGTTTTTCCTTTGGAAGGTCAGCTGCTGTGGGAGATAACTTCTATTAAATATAAAATCTATTCCTTAGTTATCCCATGAAGGAGACTTACCTATATGTGTTGAGGACTACACATAGAGGCAATTTCCAGGCAGGTACAGTTCAAAGTTCTCCGTTCAGATTTTCTGTTTCCCTTAAGGGAAAAAGAAAAAAAAATCACTGTATGTTCTTATTTTGTTTCCTTAGTGAGAGAAAAACCTGTCCTTAAAACCAAGGCCACTGCAAGCTTTGTTTTGAAGGGTGGGATCCCTCCAGCCTCCATCATGAAAGAGTGAGGGAAGGAATATGATGTTTAGAGAGACAAGAACTGTGAAGGTTTACCAAATATGGACGCGGACGTCCCTCTTGCCTGCCGCTGAAAGGGGCGCTCACGGTGACCACAGCCAGGGGAGACCCTGGACAGCGCCGCGTCTATGCAGGCGCTGAAGGCCTGTGTGCGGCGGGCTCTGCAATGTGTGGGTGGCTCACAGCTTGTCATCGCGTGCTTCCTCCAGGACACCGGGGAAGGCAGAGACAGCACCGGCCAGCCCAAGGTCACCGAGCCCAAGGCCCAAAGACGTGAGCGGTCTTCCCATCCACTCGGGGCGCGGGGGCGGGGAGACGCGTGCGCGCAGAGAGAAACGCCCGCCATGTTTCCTCCGTGGACGCCACCGAGAGGGGCGGGGCTCCCTGGCTGCGGGGTGACGTCAAAGCGCTGACACGTTTGGTTTTGGAATCCATTCCTTAGTGTTCATGACTCAAAAATTAAAATAATGTTGAAGTGATGTTTATTATTCAGTAAGTATATTTTCTCTGCCATATCTTAAATGGTTACAAAAAAGAAAAACAAATCTTATTAGAAACTGTATAACCCCTATACCTTAGAGGTCCACCTAATATCACAAGGCTGAGAATCAACCTGTCGGATATGTCTTGTAGGGACAGTGACAGCTTAAACTAATTTTTCATTTTAGGTGATCAAATCAAATTTTTCACACTGCCCCTCTGCTCATGAAGTTTGTCTCATATAATAGTGACTTTTTCAGGCATAATGGGTGTGGCTGCCATGGTAGACTTTCCTAGCCCCCATAGAGGATGTATACACATGTATGTATATAGGTATTTGCACTTTGGTATACCTAGGTAAATACAGAAGTGCAGAACCTTCAACCAGTGATTGTGATGCCTGTAAACAAATGAGTGAATTCTATTCTACACCAGTTACAAAGAGAAAAAAATACGCATAAACACATTAATCTTGGGGCAAAGAAAACATTATTTTCATTTACAAAATATTTAATTCAGTACTTACACACTGCTGCAATCAAAACAATATCATCATTGTACTATCCCAAATAACTGATTTAAAAGAACATTGTGGTCTCAGATACATATTAAAATGTGAAGAGATTTACATATGTGCCTGAGAAAAACAATATTTTTGTCTGGGTTAGGTAAAAATATGGGTCATACTACTTAGTTTCTCCTATTCTATATTTAATATGCTCCTGCTCCAACCATAGGTTCTGAGTGTCCTTTACCTTGCCTCACTCTAATACTCTCTAGTTGTCCTTGCTGAATGAGAAGGTGTGCCTTTACCCATAACAGACAATAGAAAAATTATCTTTTTTTCCAGTTATTTAACATGATAGGCTGATTTGGGGATATAACATAAATTCTACCAGAGTTTCTATATATGCACAACCATGCCAGTATATTGTACCAGCTCAGGAAAGATGTGTTTTCCTGGATTGTCTTACTAATTTCAATCATACTTAATATGTTGTAAGTAAATAAGCTCATACTTACCTGTCTCACATTAAAATAATAGTTATTTTGTGTGGAACTAAGCCTTTTCATAGTACTTCTGATAGACATGGCAGCTAGTATTGAGGTTTTGGCAAACAATGCATTCTTTGCATGGAAAGTGTCTTGGTGGGTGAGGTGGTCTGGACTGATTAGGCCAGATACTGCTATCTGGTCTCCTTCTACCTCCCCAGTCTGTGTTGCCTGCACTTGTCCATGTCCTGGCGTACACAGCACACATAGGCCAGTTCCATTTTCTCTTGCTCCTCCTATTCCTCTGGCCCCTGTGTGAGATTTGGAATCAGGCCTTTTGCTCTGGTATCTTGACTGACCACTTGGTACCCACATCCCTGTTCACCCGAGTCAGAGGGTAAATGGGCCAAAAGTCAAGAACTTGCTTCTTCCTCAGTAAAACAGTCTTTCTAAAATAGGTAGGCAACAATGCAAAAAGTCAAGGAAAGCCAGAAAAGTGAGAGATCACCAAGGATGCTTAGTCTTACTACAGAAGCATGCAATGAAATCATAGAGAAGTCATCAGAAATGTATCCTCAAAGTAAAACACAACAACCAATGAGACCTTGATAAGAAATCACTGAACTTGATGCAAACTACTAAAGAACCAGCAATTGTATCAATGAAAGTGAACTAAATTGTCACCTAGAGTCTTTAGCCTTTGGCAGTAGGCTTAACTAGGTTGAAGAAAACATTAGAAGACTCAAAAAAGATATGAATAATTTGAAGGTAAGTCAAGAATTGGAAGATCTTAACAACCAGTTTATTAAGCTTAATGAAGTCTTGATCAACTGCAAGAATGAATTACAGGAAGCATCAAGAAAATCAGATGATGAATTGAAATCATATCTCAAAAAAGAGATGAAAACTGAGCGTGGTGGTGCATGCCTTTGATAATTCTGGAGGCAGAGGTAGGAGCATCACCAAGAGTTCAAGGTCACCCTGAGACTACACAGTGAATTCCAGGTCAGCCTGAGCAACAGCAAGACCATGCCTTAAAAAAAAGAAAAAAGAGAGATGAGCATAATAAAAATAACACAACACAAAACAAAAATTCAAATAAAGTTTATTAAAACTTCTCTAGAACCAGTCACCAACACAGTTACTCATGTGGAAGACAGAACTTCTGACCTGGAAAATAAAGTAGAAGAAATTGATTGGGAGGCAAAAAAACTTTGCTAACTTCAAACGCCAACTGAACAGAATATGAGGGAACTGTGATACACCCTAAAACAACCAAACATCAGATCATGGGTATATTGGGCTAGAGGCATACAAAACATACCCAACAATTGTTTTGATGAAAATTTCTGAATCTTACAAAACAGACATGCATCCAGGCACAAGAAGCACACAGAACACCAAGAAGGTAGGACCAAAGTACAAAGTCTCTAAGAGACATCATCGTTAAAACTCTTAACAGTGAAAACAAAGGGAGTGTTAAAAGTAATGAGAGAAAAGCAATTTAGGACATACAAAGGCAACCTCAGTAGAATAACATGAGATTTATGAATGGCATCCCTGAAAGGTAGAAGGGCCTGGAATGGAACATTTAAGAGTCTGAAAAACTATGGCTTCAAAACAAAGGTACCCTCCCCAGCAAAAGTATCCCTCAGGATAGGTGCTGAAAGAAAAATTTTCCATGAAAAAAGTCTACTCTATGATTATATGAACAAAAAGCCAAACCTACAGAGAATACATGAGGGAATATTCCACACAGGACAATCAAAAACCTTTGGAAAGCAATATGGAGACACCTGAAAAAGCTGACTATAGAGATACCAACAGACCCTGTTATACCCTTACTGGGCATCTACCCTAAAACCTTCACCAAAAGCCAGAGAGATTTGCTCAACCATGTTTGTAGCAGCTCAATTCATAAGAGCTAAGAGCTGGAATCAACCCAGATGTCCATCACTAGAAGAATGGATAACTAAGATGTGGTGTACCTACACAATGGAATTCTACACAGCAGTAAGAAAAAAATGACACAATGAAATTTGAGGAAAAATGGGTGAACCAGGAACAGATCATTCTCAGTGAACTGACCCAATCACAGAAAAAAAAAAAAAGCCACATACTCTCACTCATCTACATCACCTAACCTGAATCTACCCAAGATACCTTACATACCCAGCAAGGTTCTCATGGACTAGACACTAGGATGGACAGGAAGGGAGGGGAGGGCATAGAAGGGATGTGAAGCAGTAATATAGACCCAAATGGCAATGGTACCATAAAATTCTACTTCCTAAAAGGTAGACAAATTGGCTGAACCTTCACCAGGCCCTTACAGGAAACACCTGACCCACAAGACACTGGAGCAGGTAGGATCAATCTAACCTAAACCTTCTACATCATCCCTCCCTCTCTCTCCTCTCTCTCTCTCCACCTTACCTCTTGTATATTAGTTATATTCTTCCTCATTTTCTTACTGGGCA
Organism: Jaculus jaculus; assembly: GCF_020740685.1. Taxonomy (NCBI): domain Eukaryota; kingdom Metazoa; phylum Chordata; class Mammalia; order Rodentia; family Dipodidae; genus Jaculus; species Jaculus jaculus. The sequence continues at coordinate 206,929 of NW_025423388.1, forward strand.
CTGACCTGTGACTCACAGTATTATCCACAATGAGCTTTTGATCAGAGAAACTTAAAAGGTTTATATAAAAGAGGGACATATTTCTGTCATAGTACTAGATGACCCACCAAAGATTAGTGGTAAGACCATATTTATGAAGACACCATAGGCAGCGGACTCATAAAATTGAACAGCATGGCTGGAAGCCAGGAGATAGTCAGTCCCCAGCCAGCGAGTCTAGTGCCAAAAGGTGCTAATGGGCAACTGGGGGAAATAACCAATATCTCTCCAAGCAACTCATGGTCTAACCTACTTAGCAACAAATAACCGGTTGTGAGGCCCACGCAAGTTCAATAGTGGCACACAGCCATGGTGGGGAATCAACTGCTCTTGATTTAACTAACTGATCCCCTCAGTTGTATGGGAAGCACAGCTGGAGCTGGGAAACAAGTCAGAACCATATCCAAACATAAGCCTACTTTCCAATATCAAGCTACCATCAATCATGGGGTACAAGAGGGCCTACACCTATTAAACCCTCTAAAAAAAAGTAAGGGTTATCTCATTTGTCTTGGTGCTAACTTACTCTCCATTGGCGAATCTGATACTCCTTTTCAGATAGATGCAGATCCTAAGGAGAGACCCACCCCATCATACCCCAAAAGGGTTCTGGCTGAAACTAAGGAAAATTAGTGAAACAAGCAAGGGTGCTGTTTTCCTGATAACAGGATAGCAGCAAAAGGGTGAAGCAGACCAACACAGAGAAAAGTCAACTCCTACCAAATCAGAGAGCCAGAGCCTCAGAGGCCCCCAACACCTCATCACTGAAGCAGACCAAAAATTAACCCACCATGGCTCAGGGAAATTTTTCGGAAGAGGGGGAGGATAGAATGTCAGAGACAAATGTTGGGTCAGGATATGCAGAGACATTTATCATATAACTGTGGTCTAACTCCACAAGGCATGACCCATATACCTCAACAAGGAGGGGCCAATAGGGAGGGAGTAGGTCATGGATGAGCCTAACAATGGTACCAAACTGCATGTATTTGGTGAATAGAAAACTAACTTAAATAAAAATCTCAGAGGCCAGCAAAAAGAAAATTACAATAGCCAAAATAAAACATTCTCAAAACAGTACATAACACAGGGAAGCACCGAGCACCACAATACTCCTTACCATGGCAGGGATTAATTCAAACCTCACAGCAATAACCTTAAATAGTAGTGCTCTTAACTCACCCCAAAAAGACACAGGTTATCAGGATGTATTAAAAAAAAACAAACTGAACCTTTCTATCTTCTGTCCAAGAAACCCACATCACCACTAAATATAGACACCACCTTACGGTAAAATCTTGAATATTCCAAATACATGAATAAATAAACAAGAAGCAGGTGTTGCTATATTAATATCTGAGAAGTAAACTTCTAAATAAAAGTAATCCAAGAGTACAAAGAAGGCCATTTCTTACTCATCAAGAGAATGATCCAACAGGAGCACATCAAAATCATATATATATATATATATATATATATATATATATATATATATATATATATATATGCCAAACCAGATGCACCACAGTTTATCAAACAAAATCTACATGACAAGAAAAGAGAAATAAACACTAACACCATCATAGTCAGAGACCAATACTCCACTATCACCAATAGATAATCCAAGGAGAATATCAGCAGTGAACTAGTATAGCTCAACAGCATCATAGATCAACTAGACCTAACAGACACCTACAGAAATATCCACCCAACCATACAGAATATACATTCTTCTAAGCAGCCCATGGAACCTTCAAAAACTTGACCATACTTTATGCCATGAAGCATGCTTTCATAGTCAGGAAAATTGAAGTAACTTCCTGCATGATGACAGATCACAATGCATTTAAGCAAGGAATCAACAGCAAGAGATGCATGAAGAATTCCACCAAGTCCTAGAGACAAAAAAAATACACTTTTAAACAATGAATGGATCATGGAAGAAATCAAAATAGAAATTGTAAAATTTCTAGATTTGAATAACTTAATAATGCATCAAAAGCCTTATCAACTTTGATAAGGTAGGCTTCATGCCAGGGATGTAGGGCTGGCTAAACATACATAAATCAGTCAACATAATTTGCCACATAAATAAACTGAACCATAAAAATCATATGATCATCTTGATTGATGCAGGGAAGGCCTTTGACAAAATACAACACCACTTCTTGACCACAACACTGGAAAGAATAGGCATGGAGGGTTTATATCTCAACACAATAAAGGCTATATTAAAAGCTCCTAAAGCTCTAATTATTCTTAGTGGGGAAAAACTCAAGGAGTTCCCACTGAGATCAGGAAGAACACAGGGGTGTCCACTCTCACTTCTGCTCTTCAACATAGTACTGGAATGACTTGCCCAAGCAATAAGAAAGGAGGAAGTTATGAAAAGGGATTCAAATTGGAAGGGAAGAAGTCAAGTTAGCCCTATTTGCAGATGACATGATCTTTTATATAAGTGACCAAAACGTCTCCATCCCCAAACTTCTAAAGTTGATACATTCCTTCAGCTAACTGGCACTAAACAAAACAAAATTAATGCACAAAAATCAGTATTATTTCTGTATGAAAAGGACAAGTATTCATAGAAATAAATTAGGGATGCTGTCCCATTTTCAATAGCAAAAAAATGAAATCCTTTAGAATAACAATAACCAAGAATGTGAAAGACACCTATAATGAAAACATAAACACACTCAAAAAAAAAAAAAAATACAGCAGGGCTTGATAAGATGGATGTGCCTCCCATGCTTCTGAATAGGTAGAATTAAGATTGTGAAAATGACAATTCTACCAAAATCAATGTAGAGGTTTAATAAATAGCAGTAAAATAATACCATCATTATTCACAGAGACTGAAAAAAATGATAGCAAAATTTATATGGAATGACAAAAGGCCTAAGATATACAAATATATGTCAGTAAAAGAAGCACTTCTGGTGGTACCACCATACCTGATCTAAAGCTATATGACAAAGCCATAGTGACAAAAAACAGCATGGTACTGGAATAAAAATTAAACATAGGTCAATGGAACAAATTTTAAGACTCAGACTTTAGGGCAAGCAACTACAGCTGCCTGATCTTTGAAAAAGGTGCCAATAATGTAGACTGAAGAAAAGACAGCATCTTCAACAACTGGTGTTGTACAAATTGGATGACGATATGTAGAAAAATGAAATTAGACCCACTCACTTTGCCATGGAGAAAACTCAAGTCCAAATGGATTAGAGACCTCAATATAAGACATGAAATTTTTTCAATAACTCAAAGAAATAATAGGAAGCACTTTGCATGATATAGGAGTGGGAAAAGACTTACTGAACAAAACTCCAGTAGCCAAGGATATTAAGCATTCAGTCAGTCAATGGGATCTCATTAAGCTGCAAAACTTTTGCACAGACAAACATACCACAACCAAAGTGAAGAGATTCCCCACTAAAGAGGAGAAAGTCTTTGCCAGCTATCCCATTGACAGAAGCCTAATATCTAGCATATTAAAGAACTTGAAATCTAAACAATAAAGCATCAAACTAACCACTGAAAAAGTGGAGCAGAGAACCACATAGGGAATTGTCAGAGGAAGAATGACAAAGGGGTAACACACACTTAATAAGAATATACTGCTCACCATCCTCACAGCAAGGTAAATATAAACTAGTAAATACTAAAAGTACTGAGACAGGATGGCTTTAATAAAAGACACTCAAGTGAAACAATGACCTTATCTAATGACACTGAGGCCCATGTAGAAGAGTGGCCCACCCAGAGCCATCATCAGCTCTACGCCTATAGCTCATGTTAGACATGGTACCTTCAAGGGTTGCTGTTGAGCACAAACCAGGCAGCTGAGAGCTGCAGCCAGCAGTAGAATGTTCATTCTCCTGGTGCCTGTCTCCACTCTTCTGAGGAAGCGCAGTGCAGCTCTCTTTATGTAGCAAATATGGGTAGGTGGATGCAGTTAAGGCCCATTTGTGGAAGATGTGGAACAATCCAATTGGCCATGGTGTGCTTCATGTTCTGTCAATACATCCTTTTTTGTATGATGGTGTTGGTGGCTGCTTTAACTTGCATTAATTCCAAAATTAATTTAGTGTGAAGAAGGGGATGTGAGGACATGAAAGCTTAATTTGATCTGCATTAAAAAACACACCTGAAATGTCAAGGACCATAATACTTCCTCACTCATGTGTTCTGAGTTCCAAAATGGACAATGGAGTAGGTGTACACTGCAATTTCTATGTCATTTTATTACCTGAGTCTTCTCAAAATGACTTCCACAATCCATGCCATTGCTTAGAAAAGATGAGTCTTATTGATATGCATACCAGATATTACTAACTTTGACATGGTCTAGGGAACATGGACAAACTCTGGTACATACATCTTCTGTTTTATGTTACAGGGGAAACCAAGCCCTGGGGTCAATTCTGGGAGCTGAGGAGCTGGTTATAAAATGACTATAGCAATGATATCAAAGTCTGAAGTTGGTGCTGGTGTGGAAAAGCTACAACTTGGAAGTTTGATGTTCAAATGAATGCTGGGAACTCCAGTTAGTATTAGAGTATGATAACACAGTGCACAGGTGGATGAGTGATTAGTACTTCACTCTACGTTCAAGGGGCACCAGAGGCTTAGAGAAATTAGCTGTTGGGGGGGGGGGAAGTACAGAGAATAAAGGGATGATTGTGCAGGTCAGGGGCATGGCATTATTGCAAAATTATATCACTGTGGTGGCCGGTGTATGTGTGGAATATTAAGGGTGGGATGGAAAGCCGTGGTCCTTAATGTGTATTTGAATGAAGCTTATTGTACTGAAGGATGATACCAAGAATCAGAGGGCAGAGCCTAGAATTTTATAAGAATCTGAATGCTGTTACTGGGCTGAGAGGTTCCAGACTGGGACATGACCTCAATTAGGATTAGCCTTGGATTACATCACATTTGTATTATGTTCCAGATTGATACTGGATGGTGTTGTACTTCTGTTGGTCATAGCAGTTGCTAGGTGATTGTATAGGGACAATATAAGTTGCTGCAATAGTCATAGGATTGTGATGGATTTATGTGTGAATGTTTGACACTGGCAATTGTATGCAGCTGCATTGGGCATTGGGATATAAGTAGAGTCCTGAAGTTTTCTTGAACTAAAAGTGGTAATGAGGCCATATATTTTAATTTCTGAGTCTGGTACTGCGTTTGTGAAGTGATGCCAGTGGAAGAGAGAACTGGGAGGAGAGCTATCATCACACTGGTGCTTGGGAAAGATTACATGGCCTTGAATAAATATTAAATTGTGGATGTGAACTGTGTTTGGGGGAATGTTACTGGAATTTTAGAAACAACAAGGCTGGTGGAAGTACTCAGAGCTCTGTGGGATGCTGTGGTTCCATGGGGATTAACACTGGGGCTGCCTGAGACTTAAGCACAGGTTATACGGGAAGATGAGCTTACTATGGCACTAGTGGCTGTGCATGAATGATGTAGATAATATGATCTCAGTGACCAGGGCCCTCTCAATATATACAGCTGGGTGAAGGTCCTGACTGTAACATGAAATAGAAGACTATGTGTTACTCCATAGTGAGGGGCTTGGGATGTATGAGGGATCCTACAAGGTACTGGCACTTTTCAAAGACCTGGTATCAAGCAAATGAAAAAAGAAAAAAATAACATAGCCTATGTCTCTAAATGCTAGATACTTAGGGCCCCCATAAAAGAACAAAATACATTCATTTCTTCAATGCCACCTGCCGCGGACTGACTCTCGGGGAGATCAGGACCGAGGGAGAACAAGGGCGAAGGCTCAAGGAGAACTCGGGATTCGGCGAGGAAATGACAGACAGACACACTCTAGGTAGAATATGCTGCTGCAATTTAGTGAAGGTTTCATGAAGATTTTATACAAATTGAACAGGGAAACTTAGCAAGCCAACAAGTGATCTCAGAAATCATTAATCTAAACAATCTTAAGTATTGTTCTATTGTAAGCATACATGTAATATTTATCAGGCAGGAATGTACCCATTTTCTGAGAAGCATGTCTCGCACCATTGACCACAACATTATACGAACAGAAACTAGGGTAAAAGGTGTAAGGTGAATAACAGGTTACTTATTTCTTATACCCAAAGGACTGTATAAACACCAAGGCTTACGTTTTCTTGCTAAGCGTTCCCATCAATGGAAGAGAATGACATAGCCTCCTTTTTTCTTCATAATTCATTCATCTATTACCGAATTCATCATATCCTCCCTCATAGGGGAGTGGGACTAAGTAGATTCCAGCTCTAGGCGTCCACTATCTGCCCTTGATCAAGTACTGAACATATCCCCCAGGAAGTTTCCTGGTGGGAATGCCTAAGTTTTGTAACTCCTTTTCTGTAGAACTGTCATGCTTCTTATGAACACTACCGATCAACATTTCTACTTTCATATTCTCAGGCTCAGTATCGTTCTCAAACATCATAAGCTGTTTCTACTCTACACCATCTAAAAACTGTTTTAGAGTTAATTTTTTATTCCTAGTAGAGTTATACATTTCCTCCATTGCCCTAATCATAGGAGGGGCACATTCAATACTCAAATTGTTTCTTGTACTCTGATTGCGTGCATGATTAATAGTAAGCGTAGCGTAGAAACTAGCTGTTCTTTGACAAACAACTAGAAGGGAGCAGGAAAGAAACAGCGCAGAACACAGCTCATTGGCACCGGCAATTAGGTCGTCATGACTTCATGGGCAGCAGGAACCTTTACAGTAACCGACTGCCAAGGGGTCACCGGGGGCATCCCTCCGAGGAGTGCTGGCCCTCTGTCCTTAGCTCTCATCCAGTACAGAAGCATCTCTGCTTGCTACACAGGCGAGGTCGCCGTGGACGTAGCAGCCACCCAATAGCCTCACACTGCTGTACCCACTCTTGCATGTGCTAATAAAATGTTGGGATCTTCTGCCTGTCATCTAGTACCAACCCACATCCTAGTTTGCCCCTATACCTCTCATGGTTTATTTTAAATCCACCATTACAAAAAACAGGTAGAGGACAAATTCATTTTCTGTCTGCTTTACAGTGAGACACACTATCAACTCTGGTCACAGCAAAATGAGTACAATTGAAAATTTTAATGTTAATTACATAGTTAAGGTTCAGAGACTATTGAGAGGAATTTCAGATATAGCCATAGCAGAAGTGTAAAAAAAAAAAAAAAAAAAAAAAAACCTTCCTCTTTAGCAAACAAAATGGAATCTACTGTGTGAACATAAACTGATTTGATCTATTCCTTTGTTATTTCTCACTTCAGTTGTTTGGGTGTTCTATGGCCATTCATAGAAATACTTGAATAGACATAATCAAGTTCACAAATGTTTTCTTATTCCAACCTTGATGTCTTCTTAGCATTTTCTGTCCTTTGTAAAATCATCAGTGTACTGCCATGACATGTCTTTGTTTGCTGGTGTGGAATGATCTCATAGGTGACCCTGACTATTTGTTTGTGGTTTCTCAGTACATCTTTGTTTCAAGTTACTGTTGAACTGCTTCCGTTCACTAATGAAATTATAGTAAGTGAAGCTTCAATGAAATGGAAACTAGTTTGTGCACATGATAGAGCATAGTCCATATGAAATGTGCCAAGGCTAGCAGCCCTTCCAATCAAGCCCTGTGGGACACATTAGGCCATAGCTCAATGACAATTTCATGTCAAGAACTCAGTGTTTCCAAAGTGACCTTCTAATTTTGAGACTGTATACATATTTTAATATCTTATTCATAATTTTAAAAGGTAATTTCAAAAACTTTTACCACTTGCAATAACATAAGTATTGCTGAAACTTATATTATGTATGACTCTACATTTGCATTTCCCCTTTAGAATACTAAAAAATAAATACATAAATTTACTTACAGAAAGAGAGAATGAGAGAGAGAGAGCGAGGAAATGTGTGCACCATGGCCTCTAGAAGCTGCAGATGCCTACACCACCGTGTGCATCTGGTTTTCTCTGGGATATAGAGAATATACACTAGGTCACAGGCTTTGCAGGCAAACACCTTAACCACTTAGCCATCTCTCCTGTCCAATTCGGACATAAAAATTATTTATTTGACAGCTGGGGAGAGGTTAAAAAGAAAAAGAGAGAGAGAGAGAATGGACCCACCAGACCTCCTGCCCGTGCAAACTAACTCTAGATTAATGTGCCACTTTTTTGCATTTGGCTTTATGTGAGTTCTACAGAATCAAAACTGGGTCACTACTCTTTTCAGGCAAGTATCCTTTATATTCTGTAGAATATACTTGATATTAATAATACAAAACCAATTATTCATATACATCTCAAGGGAATTTCTTTTAGTATTTCACAAAAATGTAAAGGACAAAATATGGATACCTATATTCTAATCAAGAATTTTTTGTAGACATGAAATCTAGGTATAATTTATGTATTACAGACATTGTGTGAATGCATTGTAATTCACACCATCAGACATGGTAAGAATCCTTGTTATTATTTCTAAATATATGCCTGCCCTGTTTAGTCACTTATATTTGATTTATGTTTCTAAGTCTCACTTATAAATTGACATCCCAGCCTACGTCTTTGTGAAATCACTCATAGGGATTGTCATGAAAGAGTTGACTTAATGTAAATTATGGCTAACTGTGAACATTTCTGCAAGAATTGAAGAAATTTGTACAAGAATAATGAAGGGACTCTGACTCCAGTAATAAAATTAAAAATCATATGGAACAGGAGATTTCACAAAGATAATGAGATAAAACCTGACACTGGATACGGCTGCCAGCAGGAGGATTGTCTTCTTGACCTTGTGCATCTCCTCTTCTACAGAAGCTCAGCCTACCTCCTTTGCTGGAGAATCTAAAATAAAGATGCACTAATGTCCATTCTCTGCTTCTATCAAATGGAATCAACCAACTGTCCACCCTGATGGTTGAGGGATTATTTTTCCCAAAGGGTCCTTTTTGGCAGCCAATGTTGTGCTCTGTTTAACACTCATTCATTTTCTGTACCAGATTAGTAATGACAAAAGCGTTATATGACCTTGATTGGTGACATTATGTTCATAAAAGAGCACAATCCTCACACAATACTTCCTAATCATCAATGTTTCATAAATATGGGATGGAGAGATTGCTCAGCAGTTAAGGTGCTTGCCTGCAGAGCCTAACTACTCAGGTTTGACTCCTATGAACCCATGGAAAGCCAGCTGCACAAAGTGGAATATGCATCTGCTATAAATTTGCAGAAGATGGAGGCCCTGGTATGCTCATTCTCTCTCTCTCTCTTTCTTGTCTCTCTGCTTGAAAATATATAAATAAATACTTAAAGATTTTTTTTTTACTAAATTTTATGATGAGACCTATGCAATTGTGAATTAATTGTGATGTGTACTTCAACAAGTCCTATTTCACCTGATCAATTCAACAAAATACTTGAGGATTAATAATATTTTTTAAATTAGATATCTATACCATGAATAAAGCATATCAACTACCCAGCATAGATGACTCTATGTAAGGGATTGTTTTTCACCTTTTAATGGAATTTTCTCATATAATTTGTTTTTTTTTTCTTCTTTAAATTAGTTTTGTATTCAGCAAATACAGGCAGTTTGGTACCATTATTAGGCCCATCCGTGGCCTACCCTCTTCCTATTGGCCCCTCCTTGTGGAGGTATATGTTTCGTGCATTGTGGGGTTAACCCACAGTTATTGGGAAGATAAATGTCTCTGCATATCTTGACCCAACATGTGGTTCTGACATTCTTTCTGCCCCCTCATCCGCAAAATTTCCCTGAGCCATATTGGGTTCATTTTTGGTGTGCTTCAGTGATGAGGTGTTGGGGGCCTCTGGGGCTCTGGCTCTCTGATGTGGTAGGAGTTGATTTTTCTCTGTATTGTTCTCCTTCCCTCTTGTGCTGGTATCCTGTTCATCAGGAGAACAGCACCCTTGCTTGTTTCACCTAAGGATCTGCACCTATCTGAAAAAACGAAGCAGATTCTCCAACGGAGAGTAAGCTTGCATGAGGACAAATAAGATAAGCGTTACTTTTGTATAGTTTAATAGGTGTAGGCCCTCTTTTACCCCATGGTTGCTAGTAGCTTGACACTGAAGAGGGGGCTTAGGTTTGGATATGGTTCTGACTTATTGTTCCAGCTATGTGTCCTGTACCACTGAGGGGATCAGTTAGCCAAATCAAGAGCAATTGTTTCCCCCTGCCCCATGGCTGTGTGCCACTATTGCAGTTGTGTGGGCATCACAACGAGTTATTTGCTGCTAAGTAGGTTAGACCATGACTTGCTTGGACAGATATTGGACGCTTCCCCCAGTCACCCATGTAGCACCTTCTGTCACTATACATGCTGACTGTCTGGGGACAGACTCTCTCCTTGCTTCCAGCCATACTGTTCATTTGTGTTAGCTCCATATGGTGTCTTCAGCAATAGGGTCTTACCACTAACCTTTGGTGGGTCATCTAATACTCTGACAGAAATCTGTCATTCTTTTAGGAAACCTTGTAGTTCTCTCTGATCAAAAACTCATTGTAGATGATAGCCCCATGCTGGTACTGGTAGTTACAGGTCAGTGCACACCAAGAAAATGAGGAAAAAGAATATACAAGAATTAGGGAGACGAGAGAGAGAGGGAGAGGGGGAGCTAGGGAGGGAAGATGTAGAAGACAATTTGTTTTTTTAAGTCCTGTCTTGCCTGCTCTCCTTTACTGTTATCCCTCCATGGTTTTCCTTCTCTGGTTATATGTTACATGTATCCTTTTATCATTCTTCACTACTTTCCCAGCTCATCTCTTCATATACTCTATTTTTTCTTTGAGGTAGAGTCATGCTATACCTTAGACTGACCTAGAATTCTCTATGTAGTGGCAGGCTGGGAGAAACTCACAGTGACCTCCTTCCTCTGCCTCCCACATGCTGGGATTAAAGGTGTCTCACCCAAGCTGGCTGGCTATCATAGTGCTGGCAAGTAATATGCAGACTTCTGGGTGAGAAAATCATCAACAGCCTTAACAGATAGTGGATCCACTCTGTGGTCTGCATGATCAACCAGCCAGGCAAGTTGTACCTAATAGTGCAATGGAGGTAGGACTAGTACTTTCTTAACCAACTATTCCATTGATTGCACCTGAGACACGCTCAACATAAGGAATTCAGGCCTGGTACTGAAAACCTAGTCGAAAACCTATGACTAAAATATCATAGATCCTAGAGGGGAATCTAATAATATGGTTTGGCTAAATAAATGTGTCATGCCTGTTTAATAGTCTTCTAAATATTTTTGTTTATGCCTATTGATTGGTTTTGCCTGGTTGAGTTAATAAACAAGGTTGCCTTTACAAATAGAATTTTTGGGGGCAGTGTGCAATCCCTTTTCCAGCTTGGTTTCATTCTAAAACCTTGTAGGAAAGTCTTTATTTCGGAATCGAATTTGTTCTGATTGTAAGAACCAAGGTCACAAAAGTGTGGATGAGTGTGGCTGACTGAGAATCATATTATATTGTATCGTATCGTATCATATCGTATCATATCATATATTATATTATATACTTCATTGTTGGAGCATATATGGGTAACCATGGCTAGGAACACAGATTTATGTTTAACCCAAATTAACCTAAATTTCAAGTCCAGTGAGGTTTTTAATAGTGCCAGAACAAAGAACATCATACATCAAGATACTGATCAAATCTATATTGGTGTGAAAATAAGATGAGTGGGTTAGAACTAAATGGAGAAAGCTCTACTGTAGGCCTCAGATGTTCTCCGAAGATATTGTCAAGTTTACAGTTGGTGGGTGCTGGGGGTCCTACTTGTACATTCCAAAAGGAATTACCTAACAGCCACAGGATGCTAAGTCACAAAGAAAGGGGCTATGATGACCCAAGATCATTTGTCTATGGACCTGAAACATTTTGAGCTCTTCTCTACAGCACTGAAATTCAAGCCAGTCAATCATTCCTGAAGGAGGTTTGGTGGATGTAAGTATCACTGATTTCCAGGAAAGATTTTCACACTTCCTGATCCTTTATTGCTTTAGTTAACATAACTTAATGAACAGTAGGAGTAAAACTGGCACTCCTTTAGTTATATCATTTTACTTCAGATTTTCATTCTTTTCATTGTTGCCTTTGACGAGTAATATCATCATCTTAATTTAACCTTTTTTCTCACATATCATGGAAATGACACTTTAATATCATTATTAAAATGCAGTTGATGTTTCTTCTTGAATGTAGTTATGCTACATGAAGGAGAGGGCTTATTTATGCTTCTGAGGAAATACTTTTTCTCATAATAAATTTTGTTTTTGAAAGTAGTAGTGGTGAGAGCTGTACAGGTTATTCAGTGGTTATGTCCTGAGAAGGAACAACTCTCAGTGGAATATTGCTCTTTTGCTTTTCATATATACATGCAATTAACAGTTATTATTGTCAGCATCCTCCCTGTTCTCCCCCCTCCACAGGGACCGGTATATGGGTCATCCATTGTGGAGTTAGCCTTTATTTTTGGATACGAGGAAATACTTCTGCATGTCATGACCCAGCTTGTGGCTCTGACATTCTTTCCACCCCCACTTCCACAAATTTCCCTGAGCCATGTTGAGTTCATAGTGGGTCTGCTTCTGTGTTGTGATCTTGGGCACCTTTGTGTCTCTGGATATCTGGTTTGGTAGGGGTTGATTGTTTTCTGTGTCTATCACCTTCACGGTTGTGCTGGTTCCCGGTTCACCAAGAAAACAGCATTCCTGCCTGTTTTTCCAATTGTTCTCAGTTTCAGCCAGGGCCTTTTTGAAGTATGATGGGGTGGTTCTTTCCTTAGGACCTGCATCTATCTGAAAAACAGATGCAGGTTCTCCAGCAGACAGTAAAGTTAGCACCAAGTAAAGGTAATTACCATTGTTTTTCAGAGAGAGTTTAGGAGAGAGCAGGCTCATTTTTTGGATATGGTTCTGACCTGTTTCCCAGCACCAGCTACGGGTTCCATACCACTGAGAAGATCAATTAGCCAAATAGAGAGCAGTTGGTTTCCCACCATGGCTATGAGCTATTATTGCACTTGTGTGGGCATCACATCAGGTTGCTGGCAGCTAACTAGTTTAGAGCATGTATTGCTTAGACAGGTATTTGTCATTTTCCCCCAGTCACTCATATAGCACCTTCCAGCACTAGACACACTGTTTGGGGACTGACTCTATTCCAGCTTCCATCCATGTTGCTCCATGATATGTGTCAACCCTGTGTGGTGTCTTCAGCAGTAAGCTCTTATCACTAACCTATGGTGAGTCAACAAGAGCTCTGACAAAAATCTGTTTCTTTTGGGAAACCTTGTAGGTCTCTGTGATCAAAAACTGTTTGTGGATAATATCAACCTGCTGGAACCAGGAGTTACAGGTTTGTGCCCAAGAAGAGAAGGAAGAACAGGATAAGTGATATAAAGGAGATAGAGCTATGAGAAAGAAGAGGGAGAGAGAGAAATAAGGAGAAACAGGAGGCAATAATGAACAGTTTTTGTCGTACCCTTTCCAGGACCTTGTGAATAAAGTGTTTCCTCTAAAGGGCCTGATGGAGGTTCAGCCATTTGGTCTGTCTTGAAGGATGTGGAGTTTTATGATACCATTGCCTTTTGGTTCCCCACCCCTACTTACACTCCCCTCCCTCCCCACATTCCCTATCTTCCAGTCCTCGAGATGCTGGGTAGGTATGTTGGTGACTTGGGTAGATTCAGGTTAGGAGCTGTAGATGAGTGAGACCATGCGGTGAGTATCTTTCCCGTGATTGGGTGAGTTCACTGAGAATAAGCTGTTCCAGGCCTGAGCATTTTTCTTCAAATTACATTATGTCATTTTTCTTTAGTGCTGTGTAGAATTAAATACTGTAGGTAAACCATAACTAAGTTATTCATTCATCTAGTGATGGGCATCTGGGTTGATTCCAGCTCTTGGCTACTATGAATTGAGCCAGTATAAACATGGTTGAGTAAATTGCTCTGATCTGAGGCATGGAGTTTTAGGGTACAAGCCCAGTAAGGGAATAACTGGGTCTGTTGGTAACTCTATAGTCAGTTTTCAGGAGTCTCCATATTCATGTCCAAAGTATTCATACCATCTTACATTCCCCTAACAGCAGCTGAGGGTGCCTATTTCTCCACATCCTTGCCAGCATTTGTTTGCATTTGATTTTTTTTTTTTTGATGTTTACTATCATTACTGGGGTAAGGTGGAATCTCATAGTAGTTTTATTTTACATTTCCCTGATGATTAGGGATGATGAACATTGCCTTAGGGGTGTTTGCCATTTGTATTTCTTCCTCTATGACCTGCCTGCCCAGGTCTTTGCCCTGTTTTCTGAGTGGGTTGTTTGACTTTTTATTGTTTAGGTTTTAGAGTTCTTTGTAGATTCTAGAGAATAGGCCTCTGTCAGTTGTATAATCATCAACTATTTTCTCACATTCTGTCGGTAATATATTGTCTCTGCTTACTGTATGTTCGTTGGTGAGGAAACTCTTCAGCGTCATGTGATCCCATTGGTCGAGTGAGTGTTAAGAACCTGTGTTACAGGGTTTCCTTTTTCAGGAAGTCTCTTCCCATTGCGAAATCATGGAGTGCTCTTCCTAACTTTTCTTCCCATAGTAGCCACGTTTCTGGTGTTATACTAGGTTGTTGATCCATATGGACTTGATATGGTACATGGTGAGGTGTGTGGATCAACTTTCAATTTTCTGTATATGTCTATCCAGTTTCTCCAGCACCAGTTGTTGAAGATGCTCTGTTTCTTCCAGCCAATATTGTTAGGGCCTTTGCGAAATATCAAGTAGCTGTAGTTTCTTGACCCAAAGTCTGGGTCCTCAATTCTATATCATTGGTCTATACTCCTGTTTTTATGCCAGTACCATGCTCTTTTTACTACTATGGCTTTGTAATATAGCTTTCGATCAAGTATGGTGATGTCTCCAGAGGTGTTTCTTTTGCTGAGGATATGCTTGGATATCCAAGGCCTTCTGCTTTTCCATATGAATTTTGAGATCAATTTTTATATCTATGTGAAGAATTATGCTGGGATTTTGATGGGAATTGCACTAAATATGTAGATTGACTTTGGTAGGATTGCCATTTTCACAATGTGAATTCTACCTATCGAGAAGCATGGGAGGTCTTTCCATTTTCTCAAGTTCTCCTCAATATCTTTTTTGAGTGTTGTTATGTTTACATTGGATAGACCTTTCACTACCTCGTTTAATGTTATTCCAAGGTATTTTATTATGTTCTTGTTGAACTTGAAAATGGGACAATGTCACCTATTTCTTTCTGTGCATCTTTGTTATTTGCATATAATAGGCTACTGATATTTGTGCATTGATTTTGTATCCTGCTACTTTGCTGAAGGAGTTTATCACATTTACAAATTTTGGAATGGAGTCTCTCTTGTCTCTTACATATAGAATCATGTCATCTGCAAACAGAGCAAACTTTATTTCTTTCTTTCCAAATTGTATCCCCTTTATTATTTCTACTGTTTTATTGCTTGAGTTAGGACTTACAGTATTATATTGAAGAGCAGAGGTGAGAGTGAACACCTGTCTCTTGTTCCTGATCTCAATGGGAATTCCTCCAGTCTCTCACCATCAAGTATTATTTTGGCTTTAGGAGCATTGTATATAGCCCTTATTGTGTCAAGATATAAACTGACCATGCGGAATTTCTCCAACGTTTTCATCATAAAGTCATGTTGTATTTTGACAAAGGCCTTTTCTACGTCTATCTAAATTATCATGTGGTTTTTCTTTCCATCATAGACTGATTCTTCTAAAACATAGAGCAAATTAAAAGTAAATACCTGTCTCTGTCTCGCTCTCCCTCATACAAATTACAGCCAGTGCTTCCATAGTCCTTCTATAGTCCCTTGGCAAACCCATTCCCAATTCATTTTCCCAAGTAAGGGTTCTCTCCTTTGGAACTACCTTCAGTGGCCAATGCCTTCTTTACCTTAACGTTCTCTCCATATTTTTGGCTGTAATCTCCATACTTAAATGGTTGGGGAACTTTTGTAAGAATATTGAATGGATGGTGATCTTAATGTGGAAAGATGGAATGGCCTCCTAGTTTCTCTCACAATACAGGGCAAATGGTTCAAGGTTACAAAGGACATATGAGGAAAATGAAAACAAGAGTGTAAAAATGTTAGATAAAAATTGTATTAGGAAAGCAGACACAGCAGATATAGATCCTTGGTGTGCACACTTGTGCAAGGCAGGCTGTCTCTACTCCATGGGAACTTTAGTCCCTTCAAAATTGTAGTCACTCTCAAGGACTCAGATTCCCCACATCCTCTCTGGCCTTATATGAGTGGGTGTTTGAAGACTCAGTGTGTTAGGATGACAGGATCACTCACAGAGTCTTTAAAGACATCAGAGAGTCCTGAAAGAACCAGACACACCACAGCAATTATGCTGTTCATCTGATCTTGCGACCTTCCTACCTGGAGGGACTGACAGAGGAGATTACACATAAGAACAAAGAGAAATAAAACCTCTTGCAGCTTGGGAAGATCTTAAGTTCCTCTTGAAGACAAGGATTTGGGTTGGAGACATGGTGCAATGGTTAAGGTACTGTCATGCAAAGCCTAATGGCCCAGGTTCCATTTCCCAGTATCCAAATAAAGCTGTATGCACAAGGTGTTGCCTGCATCTGGAGTATATTTACAGTGGTTTGAAACCATGGAGAGATCATTCTCTCCCTTGCTCCACTTCTTTCAAATATATAAATTGATGTTTTTGTAAAAAAAAAAAAAAAATCAATAGCCAGGTACAGTAGCACACATCTTAAATGCCAACACTTCAAGAGGCAAAAGTAGATTAGCCTGAGACTAATTCAAAGACAGCCAGAACTAAAGAAAGATTCTATATTGAAAAATCAATATAAATAAATATATAAAACACAAGGACTGGCATCTCTTGATGGTTCAGAGATCCTTGAAAACCCATGTACTTTGAAAATCAGACTAGATGATAATGACATTATTTGTGACTTTTGGGTGTGAGCTCCTTCATTCCAGCTCAAGTGTCCAGCCAGCTACTCAGAGTGCTAGAACTCAGTCAGTAAAGAATGTTCACGTCCAGAGTCTTTGTATATTCCTTTCTCCCATGCAGCCATTTGCCATGAGGGACAATTCCTTTCTGCTATGGGTCTCTGGTTAAATGTCTACAGGAAGTAGACAGGCTGATATCTATGCTTGTTCTACCCCTGGGAGTGGCAGCCATTCATAGTTTGGGTCTTCCAGAGGTAGATCATAAAACTGGTAAATCCCTAGTCTGGCCAGTGCCATGTTAAATGTGCCTGTTTGGTGATGACTACTTTAATGTGAAAATTCCTAAAGAGGAAAAAAAAAACAAAACAATACTCTGCAGAAGAAAGGATATACTATGACACATGGGAGTGTTTCATTTTCCAGATGAAAAATTTCCCTCATCTGTTACGTTCACTTGTTCTGTGCTTGGTCTATTATATACTCTCTAGCTAACAATGATAACATTGTTACTGTTTACATCTTACAAGTGTTATCTCATTTCAAGAAAGAGATAAGAAGAACAGCCTATTCTGGTGAGACAGGAAAACAGGTCACACACTGACAGATAGATGTCTGGCTATCATGAACATGTACCTTTCAGAAGCCAGAACCTCAATTCCCACAATGATGGACCCCAACATCTAGACAGATAGAACCTTGTTGACCATGATGTGTATAGGAGATAGATGTCCTTTGGAGAAGCCTCAACTTCCCTCCTCACCATGCTGGACGCTCGCATCTAGAAATTGAAAACCTTATTGGTTATGATGTTCCTTGGGAAGAGATGTTCCTTGGGGAAGCAGGAACTTTAACCCCCACCAGGTTGGATCCCAACACTTAGAAACTGAGCAGCTGGTTGAACATAATGTACCTAGGGAACGGATGTCTCTCAAAAATTCCTGAATTTAATTCCCACCATTATGGACCACAATACATAGCTTGAAGTGTTAGTGTGGTCAATGATATTTTACCCATAATGCATCTTATGCTTACTATAATGATGGGAATTAGGGTAAAGTAGCCTTTGTATTTAGACTGTTAGTTTAAGCCCCCACCCAAAAGTAAACATGTACTCTGTTTTTCCTGATAGAGTTGACCAGCCAAGACATTTTATTAGAACAGTGACTTGTAAGTGAAATTCTAAAACAGTAGAGTTGTGTTGACTCATAATAAATTAAAAATCCCGGGCTGGAGAGATGGCTCAGCGGTTGAGCGCTTGCCTGTGAAGCCTAAGGACCCCGGTTTGAGGCTCGATTCCCCAGAGCCCATGTTAGCCAGATGTACAAGGGGGCGCACGCATCTGGAGTTCGTTTGCAGAGGCTGGAAGCCCTGGCGCGCCCATTCTCTCTCTCTTCCTCTATCTGTCTTTCTCTCTGTGTCTGTCGCTCTCAAATAAATAAATAAATAAAAATTAAAAAAAAAGAAAAATCCCAGACTCATGGTGAGCTACCACGAAACCCGCTGTGCATATGTACAGATTAACCATGCCTTTGTCCAATCTCATTAAGAGTCCCACACATACATTCAAGGAAACAAACTCCTTTCATTCCAGTTTAAAACATCATTTCAGTACCTAATGGCAAAAAGGCAGAAGGTCCAAACAACCTAACCTTTTTAATAAACATTATTTATATAAATTAATGAGCTGGAAAGATTGTTCAGCAATAAACACTTTTCCCTGCAAAGCCAAGTTTGATTCCCAGAACCTGTGCACAGTCAGATGAATAAGGTGGTCCATCATATGGATCTTCTTTCTTTTTAACATGTAATTTACTTATTTATTTATTTATTTATTTATTTATTTATTTATTTATTTATTTATGTAAGTATTTATTTATTTATTTCAGATAAAGGAATAAGGAGAGAGAGAGGAAGAAAGAGGGAGGGAGAAGATGGTCATGTCAGGGCCTCCTACCACTGCAAACGAACTCCATGTGTGTGCTACCCCCTCTGCATCTGGCTTATGTGGGTCCTGTAAAGTCTAACTGGAATCCTTTGGCTTTGCAGGCAAATGCCTTAAATGCTATGCCATCTGTCCAGCTCCACATGTGGATTTTCTTTGGGGTGGCTAGAAGCTCTAGCACACCCATTTTCTCTCTATCATTCTCTCTCTCTCTCTGTCTCACACACACACACATACACACACACACACACACTCACACGTGCACATACAAATAAATAAAACATTTTAAAAGAAATATAAGTTACGATTTGGTTTCTCTCTCTCTCTCTTCTTTCTTCTTTCTGCTTTTACTTTCTGTCTTAATGACTGACAGAATCACCAGGCTGAACAGGTTACTCAGCTGGTCACAAAGGAAAACAATGTAAGCCAGACTCACAATGTGTGTTGCAAAAAATGTGATGTATGATGAAAAGAAGGCCACAGAGACACAATGACTAATGTGTAAAGACTTTAACACCAACAAGACTATCCTATGGACAAGTTGGTGATGTTAGAACATGGCAGTTGCCTAAGGCAGAAAAAGAAATACAGGACTGGGAGAAGGCTCAGCAGTTAGGGCCCTTGCCTTTGAAGCCTATGGACCCATGCAGGATGATTGCTCCATGGGAAGGGAAGATATTAGCCTTATGAGAGATCTGGTAGCAGAAAGTCACTGGACTCTTTATTGGATGCTGGTGCTGTGTGAGATAGGTTACTGGGGGAACAGTAGTAAAACCGAGGAATCAAAGTTCATATGTGGACGTGGTAGGGGGATCAGAATAAAATCTAGGCAAATCCTGGGGCAGGAGGCTCTGTATACATGGCAGTAGTGGGTCCCAAGGAGCTATCAAGAATCCTTCTAGGTATTGTAACTGACCCAACCTGCTATCACCCAGGTCCCCCAATATAACAAAAGACTATGACTCTTATCACTGCATAACACCAACCTAGATTCCAGGGTCCTCCATACTTCCCCAGGCATCATCATCACAATGCAGATTCCCCACCTCTGAAGTCTAATGGACGACTATCACAGGGTGAAGTTGAAAACCCCCTTCATAAAGATCCCTAGGTAGAGGGGCAGTTCTATTTCCAGGAGCTTCTGCAGTGTGATTCTACCTCCAAATACTAGTGGGGAAAAATTTATACAAGTGAATGTCTTTATGATACCAATTTAATTCTGACTCAGAAACTAGACAGAGCATTGTGTGTCTTCATCAATTTTCACCAGCTAGTCTTATGCTTTAATGGCTAAGTAGCATTGCATTGTCTATATTTAAATTGTTATCACCAATTTCTTCATTCTGTCATAAATAGGTTGTTTCCAAATACTAATTTGGGGATGAATACGGCTAAGGGCAGAAGAGTTACTCTCTGCCAAGCACTAAATCTCCACAACACACTTTCCTCCAATTAAAAAACAACACACAATTTACACTTGACAACATTTATCTGTTTAAATCATGTGTGAGGAACTCGTCGGTCACCCTGAAAATTGACATTTTCTCATTCCATCCTGCTAGGCAAACAGTGTGGACTCATGTTTGGATAGTATTTACATTTATAGCAGGATTGTTTCAAAGAGAAGTTTATGGTCAGCAGGAAATTCAACTTATTGCACATGGGTGAACAAGTACAATCCGTATGTGATTTTACAAGTGCAGGAACAAAAGCCATGGTGAGTTGTATTATATAACACGTGATGAGGTACCAGGTCTGGACCCAAGTGCAATGCTTCTAATGTACCTGAAATTTATAACATTACATTGCAAATTCTATACTGTTCATACAAATGTTAAATTCTTTTCCTCTATCATACCCCAATTAATATTTTTGCACAAGAAAATTCTATATTTAATTTTATGAGAGTATTACAACACTTAAATTCTCATCTGTTATAGTTAGTTGTCTTCACATTTTTACATGCCTAATACAAGACTGTACACAATAAATAGGCAATGGATAAATTTGATACCGACATCATGAATCCCACTAGCCATATATCCCCTAATGGAATATATATGTAACAAAATATAAAGCTAGACAGTCATCTGGGGTACAATTCACCATAAGTATAAGACCAGCATTGGTGAGAATTCATTGTAGTTTGTTCTGCTGCATAAACTGGACTCCATTTTATTTATTTATTTATTCATATATTTATTTGAGAACACGAAGAGACATATAGAGAAGCTATTGGAGTGTCAGGGCCTCCAGCCCTGCAAAGAATATCAAGGTGCATTCACAACTTTGTACATCTGGCATATTTGGCTCCTAATTAGACAAACCTGAGTCCTTAGGCTGAAAATCAAGCACCTTAACCACTATGCAATCCCTCTACTGTGAAGATAAGAATTTTTTTCATTGCACTATTTTCTTTTTTCAAAGTAAAATCTCACTGTAGGCCAGGCTGATCCGGAACTCACTCTGTAGTTCCAGAGTGCCATCTAACTCAAAGAGATCTTCCTCAACCTACCAAGTCCTAGAATTAAAGGTGTACACCACCACGCTGGGCTTAAACTGCACAGTGTAACTACAAGAAACGTCCATAAATGGTTAGTCTGTTGTGTACATGAGCCTGTCTTAAACAGAAGTCACAACACATTAGCTATTAAGTCTTCTAAAGGCATTTCTGAGTGACGCTAATGCTTACCATTGTTGGTAGGGCCCATGAAAGCTAGTTTTCAATGAGAGCAATTACAACACTTATTAATAAGAGATGATGAAGTCTATATTTCAGAAAATTTAAAGTATACACTTCCAAGAAAGTTTCTAATATGAATATTTTCTAATGACCTAAAGTCTGGTACTTGTTGATTAGAATGCATTTGCTAGTTAGAACATGCGAAAAGTATTTTGAAACAAACACAATGTATACCCTGACTGGTGAGAGTGTACTAAGGCTGCTTCTCAATGAGAACAATTCATTTAGTGGACATACAGAGACTACTAAGTCTATTTCACAATGAGGTCAGTTCCTACACTTGCTTGTTAGAGTATATCAAAGCTATTTCTGAATGAGTGAAATTTTTATAATTACTGTCCAGTGTGTATGAAGGTCATTTTTCAATGATGGCCATTCCTGCCCTTGCTTGGCACCATACATTTAAATTGCTCCTTAATAAGGAATTCCTAAACTTGCTTGTAGTAACAAAGATGTTTCTCATTTAAGGCAATTCCTGTTCTTAGTTTTCAGATACCATGAAGGCTGTTTTTCAGTGATGTTACATTATCTATTTTCAGATCAAAGTCTGCTAAGGCATACTTACAATTAGGGCCATTACTACACATCATGAGCAAAGTTTATAGAGACTATTTCTCAGTGTGGGCAATTCTTGCACTTGGTGGTCAGTGTCTTGTTAAGCCATGCCTTAAGGCGTTCTATTTTCTTCACTGGTAGATAAGTATAGTAAGCCTACTTCCCAAGGTGTTCCATTCCAACAATTGATGGTCATAGTATATTAAAGGATATTTGCAAACAAGAGCAGTTTCTACCTTTGATTATACAAGTTTACAACGTCTATCTCTCAATAAAGGCAAATGCTACCTTTTCTTTGCATGCTAATATGCAAATAAAAATTCAAAATACTTTATTATTTATTAGCGAAGAAGAAGAGAAAAATAGAGAGAGAGAGAGAGAGAGACAGAGAGATGTGCCAGGTCTACTTTCTCCTGCAAAAGTCTTCTAAATGCATGGACCACCTTGTTTTTCTGTCTTTACATGTTTACGGGAGAATTAGGTTCAGACCATTAAGCTTTCACGGAAGTACCTCACCTTCAAACAGGAAAGCATTACTTTAGCCCATCTACTTCTTTGTTTTTTATTTTAATTAAAATTTATTTTTATTTATTTGACAGAGAAAGAGGGAGAGAGAGAGGGACAGAGACAGAGAGAGAGGGAGATATAGAATGGGTGAACCATGGCGTCCAGCCACTGCAGATGAAATCCGGATGTGTGCTCCCCCTTGTGCACCTTGCTAATGTGGGTCCTGGGAAATCAAACCTGCATCCTTTGGCTTTACAGGCCTTCAGCACTAAGCTATCCTTCCATCCCTACTTGTTTATCTTTAAATAGATGCAAAAAGTATCTGTAATTGAATAAATAGTCTCAGTGTAGATGTGGTGCAGTTATAACTCCCTCAATTCTGGCTCTACCAGTGACTTAAAGAAGTCTCTATTGACAGTGAACTCTTCCAGACACAAAATGGCCTGCTGCTACTTACACAATGTCTGCTACTACTTACACTAGACCATCATAATAGGAGGAAAAATTATGACATCAAAATAAAAGAGAGACTCATTGAGAAGGGGAGGGGATATGATAGAGTGTGGAATTTTTAAGAGGAAAGTGACAGGAAGAGGGAATCAGCATTATTTATTGTCTATAAGTATGGAACATTTCAATAATAGGAAAAAGGGATCTCTATTACTCAGGAAAATAAATTCACTATCAGGACATGATTGTTTCTACGCTGGGGTACGTCCTTACCCTTACATGGGGAATGATCTGTCCTAAGTGGATTGCTTTCCTTGCAATCCAATGCAAGTACATATTTAATAGCAGCTTACTGTTGTGCTCCAGTGTACTTATACACAGATGTGATCAGGCAATCCAAGCAAAGGAGACAAAATGCCAGAATTTCATGCTGTTTATGTGCCTTACAGTTTCCATGTACATATATATCATACTAGGCCTTAAGTGGCCCAAATCAGAGGTAAATACTTTAAGCAAAGACAGAATCTATGTGCCTATAATAGTAGGACTTAAATCTCTAACAAGTTGGTTTCTTTAAAATTTGTTATTAACAGTAAAGGAGTATGCCTCTGTTGCAGTCATGTTTGAATTACTGGTAGAAAACACCCAACCAAGAGCATCTTGTGGGGAGAAAAAAAAGGTTCATATTGGTTTACAGCCTTGAGGGTTAAGCTCTGTGATGGTAGGGATAAAAAAAACAGCATGAGCAGAAGGTGGATTTCACTCCTTGACCAACATATGGTAGAAAACAGAAACAGGAGATTGTGCCAAACACTGGCATGGGGACATTGGCTGTAACACCCATAAGCCTGCCCCCAACAATACACTGCTGCGAACCTAACATTTAGAACACCTAAGTTTATGAGGGACACCTAAATCAAACCACTATGGTCTCCATAACTGTTAGCATATTTTTATTTATAGGTGTTTATTTATTGACAACTTCTGTACCTTCAGACAATAAACCATGATATTTCCTTCTCCTTCCACACTTGTCCCTTCAAAATTCTGCTTTCAATCATATCTCCTCCCTCTCTCTGTAAGTTTCTCTTTTATTTTGATGTCATCATATTTTTCTCCTGTTATGGGGGTCTTGGGAACATATTTTTTTTTGGTTTTTCAAGTTAGGGTCTCACACTAGTCCAGGCTGACTTGGAATTCACCCTGTAGTCTCAGGGTGGCCTTGAACTCACAGCAACCCTCCTACCTCTGCCTGCCATGCGCTGGGATTAAAGGCATGCACCACCATGCCCGGCGAAGGGTCTTGGGAAGGTTTTGCTAGGCAGTGCGAAGTCATGGATATTGAGGCTAATTTCTGTCTGGACAATTTCATTTTAAGGAGTGTACACTTTCTTGGACTCTTACATTCTTTCTCCCACCTCTTCTGCAAAGGATTCTGAGCCTTGGAGGGTGTGATAAGGTGTTTCAGTGCTGACGCTCCTCTGTCCCTTCTTCTCAGCACTCTCTTGCCTTTTTTGTTGTCCCACTGATCATCACCATCTGGAAAGAGAAGATTCTCTAACCAGAAGTGGGAGTAGCATTAATACACGGATAGGGACATTAAGTGAAATGCTTTCGGGGAGGGAAGCTTGATGAGAATAATATGTATATTTATCTAGACAAGTGCAGGCTTTGTACACCTAAGGCTCATTGCCCTGCCATAGGTTTTCACTAGGTTCTCAGTACCAGGCATGTCTTCACTACCATAGAGTGGACCTTCAGTCCAATTAGATAACAGTTGGTTTCTCCCAGAGAAGACATGGCACTATTGCACTTGTTTAGTCATTTGGCCTGTCTGACCAAACTTGAGGCTTCCAGTGTCCATTGTTTTCACTGCTGATGTATTCTGACTTCCATATGGCTACATGCAATGCAGCTTTTTCAAGCTTTCAGTTGGCTGGTCTATAGGGAGAAGGTTTTCTGCTCAGCACCAGCTTGACTTCTCAGTGAATGTGCCACTCAGGAATGTGAAATCTTCAGCAATAGGCTCTTACCATCTCTTTCTCAATGGAAACCAAGGGCCTTGGCGGTAGCCTGTAATGTTCTGGATGGAACAGGGACCTCCCTGACAAACAACTCACTGGAAGGTATCCCATCCCTGGCACTGAAAATTTCCTAGAAACAACCTATGGCTTCTAGATGTGCCATTATTCAAAAACAGTAGGTTTTCATATGTCTTTTTCAAAACATCTTGATTTTTGATATACCCTACCCTCTTCCCTTCTCTGTCAAATAAATAATTTTCAAGATTTATTGATTGATTGATTCATTTCTTTTGGCAAATAGCAAGAGGCAGACAGACAGACAGAGAGTGAGTACTGGAACTCCAGGGCTTGTGCCACAGTAAAGGAACTCCAGATGTATGCCAACTTGTGCATCTGGATTTATGTGGGCACTGGGAGGCTGAGTCCAGGCTGGAAGACTTGCAACCATGTGCCTTTAACTGCTGAGCAGCTTGCTGCATAGTTTCTATGTGACATCTGGGAAATGCTTCACTTCTGAGTCCTGATTCCCCTGCCCTCAGATCTTTGCCTTGATGTTTCATTCCTGAAAGTACCGGTGCAATCACAATTCTTATCACAAGGGGGCGTGCCTCAACCAGGAATGCTCACCCCCAAAGGTTTCCTTAGTATGGGGTGGAATTCTAAGATGTTTTCTGAACAACTCGAATATCCATATATCCGTATATCACAGTGGCTTTTAAACAACTTTGTATATCTAGAGGGGCAGCTTCAGAGGCAGCAGCAGTGGCATCTACAGCAGCAGCAGCAGTGGCGAAGGATCCAGCAGCAGAAGCTTCAACAGCAACAGTAGCGTTCCAGCACCAGGGGTGCCGATCTGTGGGGCCACAGTTGCCAGGCTCAGTTTGCCCCACAGGAAAAGCCAGCGCCCAGCTCCAGTAGTCAGAACAGTTGTCCAACAACTCAGCCAGCAACTTGACTGAGACCAAAATCATCCAAAAAGTAACTGGGATACCAACAGGGAAGGGTCTCACTTGTTCACAAGCGGACTTTTGGATCCCTCAACAGACCAGAAATCTTAACCTCTTTGTTGATAGAGTATCTGGTTGTTATAATACCTACTGATACATCCTTGGTGATGTTTTTGATTGAATGTGTACAGTGTTTAGTTAAATTTTAGGATCTACCTATACTTTATTCCACTCAGCCTGCTTGAATACTCCCATAGCAGGCAAACTCAATCCCTAGGAACACCTTTGTAGATACGCTGAGTGTTAAGAGCCACACCACACAACTTAAGCTCCTACCCTGAAGATATATAACATCAGATCAATTGATATAGCTAAGAATACCTAGAGATCTAGAAAATACAAGCATTAACTTAATCCAAGATGCAAAAATATATAAAACACAAGAAACACTATAAACCAAGATGATATAAATCTACCTAAAAGTATTAATGCATCAGAAATGACCTCCAGTGAGAACAAGTTAGAGGAAATTCCTGAGAAAGATTTCAAAACAATGATTGTAAATATGTTCAAAGAAGTCAAAGAACAAATCAAAGGAGTCAAAGACGAACTCAGAGAGGAAATCAAAGGAATCAAAGAAGATGCAGGACACCAATTTAATGAAATAAAGAAGGCAATACAAGACATAAATAAGGAAATAGAAATAATAAACAAAAACCAGTCAGAATTACTAGAAATGAAGAACACAGTTAATGAAATAAAAAACTCTGTAGAAAATCTCACCAGTAGGATGGATGAGGGAGAGGACAGAATATCTAAGCTAGAAGACCAGGTGGCAGACCTAATGCAGTCCAACAAAGAGAAAGACAAACTTATAGAAAAGTATGAGTGGGAATTTCAAGATATTCGGGACACTACAAAAAGATCAAATATAAGAATTCAGGGCATAGTAGAAGTAGAAGAATTCCACTCCAAAGGCATAGTAGTCATCTTCAACAAAATCATAGAAGAAAACTTCCCCCAAATTGGGAAACAGGTGCCAATGCAGATACAGGAAGCCTTTAGCACCCCAGCCAGACAAAACCAGGAAAGAACCTCCCCTCGCCATATTATAATCAAACTTCCAAACACACAAACCAAAGAAAAAATATTGAAAGCAGCTAGAGAGAAAAATCAAGTTACCTACAAAGGCAAGCCCATCAAGATTACAGACTGGGTTAAAAAGCAGGATCCTACAATTTGTTGTCTCCAAGAAACTCACATTTCTACAAAGGATGGGCATTATCTTAGGGTGAAAGGTTGGAAAACGGTGTTTCAAGGAAATGGGATTATAAAACAAGCAGGGGTTGCTATCCTTATATCTGACAAAGTAGACTTCAGTCCAACATTAATCAAGAAAGATAAGGAAGGTCACTTTATATTGATTAAGGGCACACTCCAACAGGAGGACATTACAATCCTAAACATATATGCACCTAACATGGGGGCTCCCAAATTCATCAAAAAAAAAAACACTATTAGAACTAAGGTCACCGATAACACCAAACACAGTGGTGGTGGGTGACTTCAACACCCCACTCTCATCAATTGACAGGTTATCCTGGGAAAAAATAAACATAGAGGCATCTGGACTAAAAGAGGTCATTGAAAGAATGGAACTAACAGATATATACAGGACATTTCATCAAAAGGCTGCAGAATATATATTCTTTTCAGCAGCACATGAAACATTCTCTAAAATAGACCATATATTAGGACACAAAAAAAACCTTGACAAATTCAGGAAAATTGAAATAATTCCTTGCATTGTATCTGACCACAATGGAATTAAACTACAAATCCTAGCAAGAAAGGATATAGAGCATACACAAAATCATGGAGACTAAACAATACCCTACTACATGATGAATGGTCCAATGAAGAAGGGAGTGAGACAAAGAGAGAGAAGGAAAATTGGTACACCAGTGCCTCAACCACTGCCATCCATGAGTGGGCATGTGCGACCTTGCTCTTGGCTAACATTTGTGCATCTGGTTTATGTGGGATCTGGAGAGTTGAAGATGGGTCTGTGGCCTTCACAAGTAAGTGCCTTAAAGGCTCAACCATCTCTCCAGTCCCCCAAATATTTTTATTGAGAATACTTTGTGATCATTGTTGATTTGTATTTAAATTCTATCTTCATAAATCTCCTGTTCAACATCAAACTGGAGTAAAAGTAAGTAGATATCTTAATCCCTAATAGGAATAAAAACTTTGCTTACAAAATATTGTCTTCTGGCTGGAGTGATGTGCAAAGTATAAGAATGCTTGTTCAAATCTCCAGGACCCATGAATAGCTAGACACAAAAGTGATGCAAAGTGTGCAATGTGACACTTACACCCAGGAGAGAAAACGTCTAGAGTTCGTTCAAGAGGCTGAACGACCATAGATTGCCCATTCTCCCTCTATCTCTGAATACTCACTCCCTCACTCTTTGCAAAAATAAATTGTTTCTGATCTCACTTTGTTTTCCTTTTGCTTATCATTGTATATGTCAGTGTGTGAAGTTTAAGTACAAGAAAGTCGATGTATTTGATTCACTGTCAATTTGACACTACTTGAGAGGTCAAATTTCAAACCTTTGTTTCTTCAACATAAGAAAAGTCTTGCTCACCTCAGATAAAAGTGGTGAACATCCTCTCATAAGCATCATAAAATATGACATCATGTACATATATCCTTAGCATCCCATTCTCTTGTATGGTCTTTTCCTTTCTAGCTGCCAGGGAAAGTGTGTGAAAACTAACAGCACATATCAATTTTGAACAGTCAAGATTCTGGGTATTCCCCACATGTCTGTTTTCATCCTGGGATCTGCTTTTCCTGACGATAGAGAATGAGGTGCTTGTGAGAAACAAAAATTCAAACGTATATACATTATGTGGTTGTACCCAGAGCTTATAATATAGATACACAGCTGGACTGATATCAAAATTTTGTCATGTACAACAGAAACTCAATAATGTATTCAGTTTTGTTTTGTATCAAAATCTATTAGATATTTCATTACTGTGTCCCTAACACATTTTAGGAGATCCTTAACATTGTTAGACATAGATATAAAACTTGAGAACAGCCAATTTCAGATGTGAGATTGAGGCGACTCTGGGACCATATAGATAATTCCTGGGCTAAAATGAGTTCCTCCTTGAAAACAAAACAAAATAAAAACCCAAAGATGTGAAGGTATGCACATGCATAATCATCTTTGTGGCTGAATAGAAGAGAGACACACAAAGAAACATGACGACATCCACTCTGAAAATTCATGTGACACATGGTACCTTCAAGGGCATGTTCTCAGCATGAACCATGGTGCAGAGCTGCAGCCAGCAGCAGAATCTTCATCTTCCTGCTTCTCATCTTGCCTCCTCTGCAGTAGTTCAGGGTAGCTCTCTTTCTGCAGAGAATCTGGGAGAAAGACACAGTTGAATCCCATCTCTGAGATGTGGAAGGATCCCATTGGTCATGGTGAGTGTTTGATTTTCTCTGGCTGAGAGATACTGTTAGGTATATTTCAGTTGCATTTATTTCCCTAATTGAATTAGTAATAAATCAAGAACAAAATGAGCTGAACCCCTACCTTGATCGGCACGGTAAGTCCACATAAAATGTCAATGACAGCAACAATTCCTCACTCTTTTGTCCTGAGTTACATAATGGAGAATGTATTACAAGCTGCTCGCTTCAATTACTGAATACTTGTAAATATTTTATATTGATGTTTTTTTCTGAGAGAAACAGAGAACATTTAGCAGATAAAAAGAAAGACAGGGCACACCAGGGCCTCCAACCACTGCAAACTAACTCCAGACGCATGTGCCACACATGCATCTCACTTGCATGGGTGTTGGAGAACTGAAATGGGTACATAGGCTTCACAGGCAGGGGCCCTAAGTGCTAAGCCATCTCTCCAGCCCTGCTTCCTCCAATTACTACATAACTTCTATAACTGAGAGTTCCAAAACTCAGTTTGAACATTCATGCCTTTGCTCAAAGAGTGATCTGATATCCTTTCCACAGATCAACAACATGGACATGCACCACAAAAAATGTCAAACTCTGCCACCTTAATGATCTGCACTAAAGGGAGCAGGTGACTGCAAAGGGTGCCTGCAGGGACACCAATGTCTATGTCAGTACATGGACGTAGGAGCAGAGGCTCAGTGTCCTGTTGTCCTCTTCACAGTGTCCATCGTACTGGGACTATAGGCCTGATTCAGATGATGGTGGTTACAAGTGTCATGGCGGGATGGCAAAAAGACCAAGTATGGGACATGCAGGCACACTGGCGCCTAATGGATGTATCAAGCTCTATGCTGTAGCTGTGTTTGGAGGAAATGTACTGATTTTATGGAGTGGTTACAGATATGGAGGGGCTTTAGGGGTCATGGGGGGTCTGTGGTTCTGCGAGGAATAATATTGGATGCTGGAGAAGGAAATTATTAATTTTCCAAGGTAAATGGGCCTATAATGAATTATGAGCTCTCCTAGCTCTGGGATTTTTAGGGATGCCGGGGATGTCCTAAACTCAATTTCCAAGATCCTGGAGATATATGAAGCTGGAGGAGATACTGCTACTACCAGTGTTTGTGTTGGGCAACATACTGAGTGGAATGGGATATAGGGTCATATTGAAGATCCTACAGGGTAAGGGGACTGATCCCAACCTGGTGTCACTCCAGCTGAAAAAGACAACCATTACTGTGGCCCAGGACAAGAACCTCCTTATAACACACCACTACAACCAAAGAAATACATGCTCCTCTAGAATGACAGACTGCAACACCAGCCACTATGTTCTCATCCAATACCAATCTCTGACCCCTGACCCAAAGGACCAACACAGAGCCACGTTTCACTCTGTTCTACACCACATTTATGGTGTTTTATAAAAGCTTGTGGAGCTAGTTTGAACTCAAAATGAATACTGTTAGGCCAGGGAGAGAGTAATTGTTTTTCCCCACATCCTCCTGAGTTTGAGCCATATCACACTGCTGGCTTCAGACAATTGATGTAAAAGGAAATCTTTGTGTTAGTGTCATAAATCATACCCAGAATCTCACCACAGAGATTTCCATTTTCATACTTTGTAGAAGATGAAACAGGAAATTCTCCCCCCCCACACACTCTTTTTTTGTTGTTATTCAGAGCAACTTTGAAGTGGATATATTTCAGGGTATAAGTATTTCTTTTCCTAACACCTGATTCTTTGCTCCATTTTTCTGTCATATCCAAAATCATAATATAGAGTCCCAAAAATTCTCTGTTTGTATGATATGGAATGAGCTCATTGTTCCTGTCCAAGGTTTACACAAGTTTTCTCTGACCTGTGAGTCAGACACTGCTGAGCTGTTTGGCATGGCTGCATTCCACTAATGAGATGATGTTAAGTGAGGCATGAGATAAGTTGGAAACTTGACTTTGTTCACATGAGTGAGCACAATCCAAATTCAATGGAAAAAAAATAGCCATCCTTCCCCTGGCTCCCACTGTGTAGTACCATATGGTGAAGCACAAGGCATGTGCCCCAGTGGATATTTTACTCCATTCACTGATTCTTTCTAAAGTTGCCCTGCAAGTTTAAGGCTGTTCTTCCTATGCAAGCCAAGCATAATTTCATTATTAACAGCAGAAAGTTCAATTATCTATGTCCATTACAAATGAGCTGATATTTGTATCTGACAAACATCAAAGTAAGAACAGGACCACCTACATTACTATAATTATAGATATTTCACTAGGCAGGAACTCTGTTGACAAGTCACCATGTGTATAGAGTGAGTCAGGGTGAGTGTTCAGTGTAAACTTGGCCCCATGTGTAATTTGGTCTGGTGTGTTGTTGCTTGTGTTAACTTGCAAATTAACAAATCCAGTCAATTTTGTTTGGAATAGCTTTATGCAAACATTCTCCAAGTCATTCTCACAATCCTGACTATACCAGGATAACTGTCCATGTGTAGGACAATACGGGGACAAATGTAGAAAATAAGAGAAAAACCTTTGAATTTCTGGCATACAATATTGTCTCAGATAAGGAGAGATTGTAGCTTAGTGACCTCACAGGGTTAACTCAGACTTGAGGACCACACATCTGGAAGGGCAGATCATTTCTCATTAAGGCATGTTTCCAGCTAAAGATAGAGGAAGAAAGATTAAGTAAAAATAAACTTGTTAAGGGATTTAAAGAAAGCACACTTGTGAATTTTCATAAATGCTAATGAACAAAAGAGTTTACTATTGTAAGACAGGGAGTATTGAACTTATCCTGTCTTAGGAAAGAAGAGAGGCATCAGAATTGATTTTGCATACTGGGTGGCAGGGATTTCAGCTGATGTGCCAACTTAGAACTTAGAAGAAAATAGCAGTGAATAGATGCAGACAGCATATATAAAATGATGAACTGTATCTACTTCTAGGAATTAATACTGTGCCACAAGGGCAGGTGCAGAGAGGATTAAATATTCAACTTTGAATCTCGTCATGTAGGTTTTGTTATTAGTTAATGAAGTAGATTCATGATGAGTGACAATTTCCACCTAGAAACTTAAAGGAAATAATTAAGACCGTGTGTGTGTGTGTGTGTGTGTGTGTGTGTGTGTGTTATTAATGGGCATGCCAGGGCCTCCAGCCAATGCAAACACTCCAGATGCATGTGTCACATGTGCATCTGGATTACATGGGTCCTGGAAAGTTGAGCCTCACACTGGGTCCTTGGGCTTCACAAGCAAGTGCTTAGCCACTAAATCATCTCTCTAGACCAAAGTAAACTTTTTAAGGTGGAAAATTTGTACACTTGCTCAATAGAGTCTATGTACTAAGTATATTTCTCAATGATGATGATTCCTACATAATTTGTTTTAATGCTGTACTGTGTCAATTTCGGGGTGACTGGCAAAACATATTAAAAGCCTTATTATTTATATATTTATGTGCAGACAGAGAGACAAAAACAGAGTGGGCAGAACAAAACCCTCCTGCTGCAATATACAAACTCCAAATATGCTTAGCACTCTGCATCTTTCTGGCTTTAGTGGGGCACAAGGCAGTCCAAAGTGAGCCTTTAGGCTTTGTAACAAAGTGTCTTATTCCCTGAGAGTCATCTCTCCAGTAATTAAGATTTTATTTTTTTGATAATATATTTTATTCATTTATTAGAGGAGGAAAAAGTAGGGAGAATGACACACACACACAGTTTTAAATATGTAGATAGATAGATATAGACTAGATATAGATAAAGAAATACAGAGAAAGAGAGAGAGAGAATGGCTGTTCCATGGCTTCTAGTCACTGCAATCAAAATCCAGATGAATGTACAATCCTGTCCATGTGGCTTACATGGGTACTGTGGATTTGAACCTTTGTATTAGGATTCACAGAAAAGCACCTTAACTGCTGAACCATCTTTCTATCTATATCAAAGCTTTTCTTAATGATGTAATTCTGACACGAAGTTCAGATTACAGCAAACCAGACAGGCTTCTCTTTTCAGATGGTGATGTTTTAGTGCTCTACATTCCATTGTTCTGCCACTTCATCTCAGCACTGTGTTGCCTTTGGGGTCATCCCAGTGGTCAACACCATCTGAAAAGAGAAACTTCTCTAACCAGAAGTAAGAGTAGCATTGATATATCAGTATGAACAATAAATGCAGTGCTTTCAGGGCAATTTGGTGAGAGTAATATATGCATTTACCCAGATAAGAGCAAGCTTTATACCCCTAAGGCCCATGCTCTCCCCTGTCATAGGCTTTTGATTAGGTTTTCAGTAACAGAGGCATGTACTCTCTCCCATAGAGTGGGCCTTCAGTCCAATTAGAGAGCAGTTGGTTTCTCAGAGCAGACATGCCACTATTGCACTAATTCAGTCATTTGGTCTGTATGGCCAAACGTGAGGTTTCCAATATCCACAGTTTTCACTTCTCATGACTTCTATCTCCCATTGGACTGCATACAGTGCAGCTTTTTCCAGCTTTCACTTGGCTTTGCTACAATGGAGAAGGTTTTCTGGTCAGCAACAACTTGATTTCTCCATGTTTTGAATTGTAATGCCCTTCTGCTGGAGTGTTCCTTTAATAAGTATAAAATGACCTTCTTTATCTTTTACTCAGTAATGTTAGTTTGAAGTCTGTGCTGTCAAATATTAGGATACCACCTCCTGCTTGTTTCCTAGGCCCGTGTGCTTGAAATATCATTATCTACCCTTTCATCATAAGGCAGCATATATCTTTTATTGAGAGATGAATTTCCTGGAGGCAACAAAAGGCCAGATCCTGCTTTCAATCCAGTCTGCAAGCCTGTGTCTTTTGGATGGTGCATTGAGGCCATTGATATTAATAGTTATTGGAAATTATGCATTTATTTCTACCATTCTTCTTTTTGTTTGTAGTGTTTCCTGTTTTCCCTTTACTCATTTGTTTTAACTGTTATTTCAGTGTGGTTTATTTTTTTCCTATTTCATCCTGTGTGTGTTTTGCTTTCTCTTTGGCACTAAGAATTCCTTCAAGTATTTTCCATAGAGCTGGTTTAGTTGTCATAAGATCCTTTAGCCTGTTTTTGTTGTGGAATGGCCTTAAATCCCCATCAATTGGGAAAAATATCTTTGCAGGAGAAAGTTAATTTGGTTGACAGTCATTATCTTTCAGAACTTGGAAGATATCATTTCAAGCCCTTCTGGCTTTTAAAGTTGTGTTGATTAATCTGCAGTTATTCTGATGGGCTTGTCTTTGTAGGCGACTTGCTTATTCTCTCTAAGTGTTGTCAATATATTTTTATTGGTTTCTGTGTTTAGTAGTTTAATTATAACATGGAATGGAGAGGTTTTTTCCAGATTTTGCCTGTTTGGTGTTCTAAAATCTTCTCATATCTGTGTTGGCATTTCTTTCCCAATTTGAGGAAAATTTCAGTCTATGATTTTGTTGAAAACACCTACAAAGCCTCTGGATTGGAATTCTTCTCCTTCTGTTCTACAATGAATTCTTATGTTTGATCTTTTCATAGTGTCCCAGATATCTTGAAATTTCCATTTATTCTTTGCTATTAGTTTGTATTTCTCTTTGTTGGACTGTATTAGATCTGCCACATGGTCTTCTATTTTAGATATTCTGTTCTCTCCTTCATCCATTCTAACAGAGAGACTTTCCACTGAGATGTTTATCTGATTGACTGTATTCTTCAGGGTCAGGATTTCAGCCTGGTTTTTCTTCAGTATTTCTACTACCTTATTCATGTCTCATAATAACCTCTTTATTTAATTAAGCTGATTTCCTGTGTTCTCTTTCAGAAGTTTGTTTTCTTTAATTCTTTTGTTTTCTACTTTGCTTACCTTCATTTCTTCTCTGATTTCTTTGAGCATACATACCATCATCTTCTTGAAATCTTTTTCAGGCATTTCATCTAAAACAGTCTCATTGGTGATCATTTCTGATGGATTGATTGTTTTTCGTGGAATTGTATTGTCTTGATTCTTTGAGTTTCTTCTACCATATTGTGGCAACTTTTGCATCCTGAATTGATTTCATGTTTGTGTTCTACTTATCTGATGATGTGGGATGGGAGAGTTCAGAGTTCTGGAGTTTCTTGAATTTTCAGTAGCACTTTAGTTGATCTCAGCTCTCTTTCCTTCAGATTCCTTAACTTTGCAAGAGAGCTGATGGAGTTGAAAAATCTGTTGCTTGGTCTCTGCAGTTGCTACTGCTGCTTGACACACCAGGAATGTACCAGGATTGCCTCAGGGTGTCTCTGGCCATTTTCCTCCTTTATTGTGGGTCATGGTGTCTCTGGCTTCTCCGCTGTGTCTGAGAATAACTTATACTCCTTCTCTGTTCAGAGGAAGGGTGTATTTTGGTGGGGTTTTACTTAAATCCATCCTTAGGCTGATTTGGTGTGGTTCCTCAGCTGCCATCTTACCTAGAAGCAGTCCTAAATTCTTATTTTTGATGGTCATTGTTTAATAAGTCTGTGACTCTATGAGGGTCATTCATACACTTTTTATTTTTATTTTTAGTCTACTATGGATATTCCTGAGTGCAAGTGATTCATACACCTGCTGGTCATTGAATACAGAGATTAACTACTTTGGCAATTGCTACAATTGCCTTTACAGTCAAATAACACCATTTCTGAATGATGACAATATCAAAACTTTCTCACCACTCGATGAAATGGATTTCTCCTGCTGTGTACTTGTTCTTGTTAGTCATGGATAACTAAGTTTACACCTAAATGATGGACATTCTTTTTATTTCTGCTCAAAGTCTATTAAGGCTATTTTTCAATGAAAATTATGTACTTGCTCTTAATATACACTGGATATTTACTCAATTAGGGCCATTTATACACATGCTGGTAGAATCTAAATAATTAATTATCAGGCTGAAGAGATAGCTTAGCACTTTAAATACTTCACTGCAAAGCATAAGGGTACATTTGACTCTTCAGATTCCAACTAACCGGCCACACGAGGTGATGCATGAGCACAAGATCTCACCTGCCACCAAGGTAGCATATTTATCTGGAATAAAATGCCTGAATCCTTGGTATGCCAATTATGTCTCATGCTTTCTCTCACTCTCTCACATAAAAAGTGTGCAGAGATTATCTCAAAATAAAAACAAGAAAGAAAAAAATTTAACTGTTTTTTAATTTTTTTCTCAATTTTTATTAACATTTTCCATGATTATAAAAAATATTATATGGTAATACCCTTCCCCCCTCCCCCGGCTTTCCCCTTTAAAATTCCATTCTCCATTATATCCCCACACCATCTCAAACATTCTACTTACATATATTCAATACCAACGTATCAAGTATCCTCCTCCCTTCCTTTCTCTTCCCTTTATGTCTCCTTTTTACACATACTGGCCTCTGCTATTGAGTTTTTTCCTTCTCACACAGAATCCCAATCATCTGTAGCTAGGATCCACATATGAGGGAGAACAGGTGGCGCTCTTGGCTTTCTGGGCCTGGGTTACCTCACTTAGTATAATACTTTCAAGGTCCTTCCATTTTTCTGCAAATTTCATATCTTCATTTTTCTTTACCACTGAGTAGAACTCCATTGTATAAATGTGCCACATCTTCATTATCCACTCATCTGTTGAGGGACATCTAGGCTGGTTCCATTTCCCAGCTATTACGAATTGAGCTGCAATAAACATGGTTGAGCACGTACTTGTAAGGAAATGAGATGAGTCCTTTGGATGTATGCCTAGGAGTGCTATAGCTGGGTCATGTGGTAGATCAATCTCTAGCTGCTTTAGGAACCTCCACACTGTTTTCCACGATGGCTGGACCAGATTGCATTCCCACCAGCAGTGCAGAAGGGTTCCTTTTTTTCCACATCCCCGCCAACATTTATGATCATTTGTTTTCATGATGGTGGCCAATCTGACAGGAGTGAGATGGAATCTCAATGTAGTTTTAATCTGCATTTCCCTGATGACTAGTGACGTAGAACATTTTTTTAGATGCTTATATGCCATTCGTATTTCTTCCTTTGAGAATGCTCTATTTAGCTCCATAGTCCATTTTTGATTGGCTTGTTTGATTTCTTATTATTTAGCTTTTTGAGTTCTTTGTATATCCTAGATATTAATCCTCTATCAGATATATAGCTGGCGAAGATTTTTTCCCATTCTGTAGGTTGCCTCTTTGCTTTTTTTCACTGTGTCCTTTGCGGTGCAAAATCTTTGTAATTTCATGAGGTCCCAGTGGTTAATCTGTGGTTTTATTGCCTGAGCAATTGGGGTTGTATTCAGGAAGTCTTTGCCAAGACCAATATGTTGAAGGGTTTCCCCTACTTTTTCCTCTAGCAGTCTTAGAGTTTCCAGCCTGATGTTAAGGTCTTTAATCCATTTGGACGTAATTCTTGTTCATGGAGAGATAGAAGGATGTATTTTCATCTTTCTACAGAAACATATCCAGTTTTCCCAACACCATTTGCTAAAGAGGCTGTCTTTTCTCCAATTTGTATTTTTGTCATTTTTATCAAATATCAGGTGGCTATAGCTACCTGGGCTTACATACGGGTCCTCTATTCTGTTCCATTGATCTAAATGTCTGCTTTTGTGCCAGTACCACGCTGTTTTTGTTACTATGGCTCTGTAGTATAGGTTAAAATAAGGTATGGTGATACCACCAGCCTTATTTTTGTTGCTCAGTATGATTTTAGATATTCAAGGTTTTTTGTGATTCCAAATGAAATTTTGGATTGTTTTTTCTATTTCCATGAAGAATGCCATTGGGATTTTGATGGGGATTGCATTAAATGTGTAGATTGCTTTTGGTAAGATTGTCATTTTCACAATATTGATGCTTCCAATCCAGGAACAAAGGATTTTTTCCACTTCCTAGTATCTTCTGCAATTTGTTGTTTAAAGTTCTCATTGTAGGGATACTTTATTTCCTTGGCTAGGTTCATTCCAAGGTGCTTTATTTTTGGGGGGGTGCAATTGTGAATGGGAGTGAATCTCTGATTTCCTGCTCTCTGTGTTTGTTGTTAGCATATATGAAGGCTACTGATTTCTGTGTATTTATTTTGTATCCTGCTACATGGCTGTACGTTTTTATCAGCTCTAACAGTTTGCTAGTAGAGTTTTTAGGGTCCTTTATGTATAGAATGATGTCATCTGCAAATAATGATTACTTGATCTCTTCCTTTCCAATTTGTATCCCTTATATGTGTTTCTCTTGTCTTATTGCTATGGCTAAGACTTCCATAACTATATTAAATAAAAGTCAGGACAGTGGACACCCTTGTCTTCTTCCTGATTTTAGTTGAATAGCTTCCAGTTTTTCCTCATTAAGTAATATGTTGACTGTAGGCTTGTCATAAATAGCCTTCATTATATTGAGATGTGTTCCTTCTATTCCCAGTCTCTGTAGGACTTTTATCATGAAGGGATGTTGGATTTTGTCAAACTCTTTCTCTGCCTCTAATGAGATGATCATGTGATTTTTGTCCTCCAACCTGTTTATGTAATGTATTACATTTACACATTTGTGTATATTGAACCATCCCTGCAACTCTGGGATAAAGCCTACTAGGTCAGAGTGAATGATCTTTCTGATATATTCTTGTATTCTGTTTCCCAATACTTTGTTGAGAATTTTTCCATCTATGTTTATGAGGGATATTTGTCTGTAATTTTCTTTTTTTTCTGTCTTTGCCTGGTTTTGGTATCAGGGTGATGCTAGCTTCATAGAAGGAGTTTGGTAGAATTCCTTCTTTTTCTATTTCCTGGAAAAGCTTAAGAAGCAATGGTGTTAGCTCTTCCTTGAAGGTCTGGTAAAATTCAGCAGTGAATCCATCTGGGCCTGGGCATTTTTTAGTTGGGAGACTTTTGATAACTGTTCGTATCCCCATACATCTTATAGGTCTATTTAGGTGATTAATCACATCTTGATTTAATTTGGCAGGTCATATAAATCAAGTAATTCATCCATTACTTTCTGGTTTTCATACTTTGTGGAGTATAGGCTTTTATAGTATGTACCTCTGATTTTTTTTTTTTTTTAATTTGTCTGGCGTCTGTTGTGATGTTACCTTTCTCATCTCTAATTTTATTAATTTGTGTCTCTCTTTCTTTTGGTCAGCTTTGCTAAGGATTTATCAATCTTGTTTATCCTTTCAAATCACCACCACTTTGTTTCATTAATTCTTTGGATTGTTTTTGTTGCTGTTGTTTCTATTTCATTAATTTCTGCCCTAATCTTTATTATTTCTTCCCGTCTACTGATTTTTGGTTTGCCTTGTTCTTCTTTTTCCAAGGCTTTAAGGTGAAGCATTAGGTCGTTTACTTGTGACCTTTCTAATGTCTAAATATAGGCACTTAAAGCTATAATATTACCTCTTAGGACTGCCTTCATTGTGTCCCAGAGATTTTTGTATGTTGTGTTCTCATTATCTTTTGACTCTGAAAATTTTTTTGATTTCTTCATTGAACCATTCATCATTTCGTAGTGTATTGTTTAGTTTCCATGATTTTGTGTATGCTCTATAGCCTTTCTTGCTATTGATTTGTAGTTTCAATCCACTGTGGTCAGATAGAGTGTAAAGAATTATTTCGGGCTGGAGAGATGGCTGAGCGGTTAAGCACTTGCCTGTGAAGCCTAAGGACCCCGGTTCGAGGCTCGGCTCCCCAGGTCCCACGTTAGCCAGATGCACAAGGGGGCGCACGCGTCTGGAATTCGTTTGCAGAGGCTGGAAGCCTTGGCGCGCCCATTCTCTCTCTCTCCCTCTATCTGTCTTTCTCTCTGTGTCTGTTGCTCTCAAATAAATAAATAAATAAATAAATAAATAAATAAATAAATAAATAAATAAATAAAACAATTATTTCAATTTTCCTATATTTGTTAATATTTGCTTTGTGTCCTAATATATGGTCTATTTTTCTTTTTTCTTTTTCTTTTTTGTTTTTTTTGAGGTAGGGTCTCACTCTAGCTCAGGCTGACTTGGAATTCACTCTGTAGTCTCAATGTGGCCTCAAACTCTCTGAGATCCTACCTCTGCCTCCCGAGTGTTGCAATTAAAGTCGTGCACCACCACACCTGGCAATATGGTCTATTTTAGAGAATGTTCCATGTGCTGCTGTAAAGAATGTATATTCTGCAGCATTTCATGAAATGTCCTGTATATATGTTAGGTCCTTTCCTACTAACTCGTTTACTCCAGAAGCCTCTCTGTTTATTTTCTCCTTGGATGACCTGTCAATTAATGAGAAAGGGTTGTTGAAGTCACCCACTACCACTGTGTTTGGTGTTATCTGTGACCTTAGTTCTAATAATGTTTGTTTGATGAATTTGGGTGCCAGCGTGTTAGGTACATATATGTTTAGGATTGTAATATCCTCCGGTTGGAGTGTGCCCTTAATCAGTATAAAGTGATCGTCCTTATCTTTCTTGACTAACCTTGGACTGAAGTCTGACTTGTCAGATATTAGGATAGCAACCCCTGCTTGTTTTCTATGCCCATTTGCTTGAAACACTGTTTTCCAACTTTTCACCCTAAGATAATGTCTATCCTTTCTAGAAAGGTGAGTTTCTTGGAGACAACAAATTGTAGGATCCTCCTTTTTACCCAGTCTGCAAACCTATGTCTTTTGGTTGGGGCCTTGAGGCAATTGATATTAAGTGATATTGTTGAAAGGTATGTATTTATGTTTGCCATTTTTTTGTGGTTCCGGTTCTACCTTTGTTCTCTTGTGTTAATTAGTATTTGAGTATTGCTTGTTTTTCCTAGGTTGCTTATATATGTGCTTTTCCTTCTCTTCGGCATGGTGGATTCTTTCAAGTATTTTCTGTAGAGCTGGTTTTGTCTTCAAATACTCCTTTAACCTGCTTTTGTCATGGAATGTCGTTATTTCTCCATCTATTTGAATGGATAACTTTGCAGGATAAAGTAACCGTGGTTGACAGTTGTTATCTTTCAGAACTTGGAATACATCACTCCAAGCCCTTCTGGCTTTAAAAGTTTGTGTTGAATAATCTGCTGTAATCCTGATGGGCTTGCTTTTGTAGGTAACTTGATTTTTCTCTCTATCTGCTTTCAATATTTTTCTTTGGATTGTGTGTTTGGTAGTTTGATTATAATATGTCAAGTAAAGCTTCTTTCCAAGTTTTCTCTGGTGTTCTAATAGCTTCCTATATCTGCACTGACACCTGTTTCCCAATTTGGGGGAAGTTTTCTTCTATGATTTTGTTGAGGATGCCTACTATGCCTTTGGAGTGAGATTCTTCTCCTTCTACTATGCCCTGAATTCTTATGTTTGATCTTTTCATAGTGTCCCAAATATCTTGAAATTCCCACTCATACTTTTCTATTAGTTTGTCTTTCTTTTTGTTGGACTGCATCAGATCTGCCACCTGGTCTTCTAGCTTAGATATTCTATCCTGTCCTTCATCCATTCTACTGGTGATATATTCTACAGAGATTTTTATTTCATTATCTGTGTTCTTCATTGCTAGTAATTCTGACTGGTTTTTCTTTATTATTTCTATTTCCTTATTTACGTCTTGTATTGCCTTCTTTATTTCATTAAATTGGTGTCCTGCATCTTCTTTGATTCTTTTGATTTCCTCTTTCATTCCTTTGATTTGTTCTTTGATTTCTTTGAACATATTTACCATAATTTTTTTTTGAAATCTTTCTTTTCTACTGCTGAAGCCGAGGCGCCACTGCCGGAGCTGCTTCGGCCTGCTTGTGTGGGTTCTGGATGCTCTGGGACACTCCTACTTCTCTGCTGCCATTTTAATTTCTCATACACCTCACTTTTTAGTAAATGTGTGTATTTTCCTGGGTTTTCTTTGGCCTTTTCTTCCCTAGGCTGCTTTTGTGTGGCTGCTATGCCGCCATCTTAACCAGAAGCTAAAAATCTAATTCTTAATGGTAGCATTTCTACTGGTGCATTTTTGAGTTACAAAGTCTGTTTCTCAATGAGGGTAATCTGTACACGTCTTTATCAAGATTTTTGTTAAGGCTATTAATTACAGAGGGTACTTCCAGGACTTACTGTTCAGAGACTACTATACTAGTTTCTAAAGGAAAAAGCATATATTCCCTTTCTCTTCAGAGTATACTAAGGATATTTCCCACTGAATCAAATACTCCACTTGCTACTGAAAGTAAGCTAAAAGTGTTCATTGAGTTCTCAGTATTCATGTATGTTCATCAATGTTATTGACATACAGATTTCTTTTTTCACATTTCTTCCTGATATTTGTGTCATAAAAACGGTAACTAGTTTAAAGATATTACACAGTTTATATCTTTTTTATGTCATTTAGAGTAAATGACAAAAATAACCACTGTTTAAATGATTTTTTTTTTAAAGAGAGACAGAGAAAGGCAAAAAGAGAGAAAGAGAGGGAGGGAATAGACACACCAGGGCCCTCAGCTCCTGCTAACGACCTCAAGACATGTGTGGTGCGTTGTGGTGCATGATCAAGATTGCATGCTTGCATCACTGTGCATCTGGGTACATGGGACCTGGAGATTCAAATAGTAGTTCTTAGGGTTCACAGAGAGCACCTTAACTACAAAGCCATCTCTTCAGCCTGAAAATAATTTTTTGATAGAATTTTCTATATTTCAGCACTGAAGGAAACTCTTACCTTTGCTTTAACAAAGATTTTCTTTAGCCAATTCAGTCTTGGTAACATTTAAAAATCTACAGTTTTCTAATACTTCCTTATCCTTGATAAGCTTGAAGTGCACAGAGGTTTGTGTTTATTGGTTGTGTACACTGAATTATTTTTCTTATACAGACTAACAGTTTGTTAAATAGCTCTTTGCATTAATAAAGATCTCATGTTTACATGTTGTTTATCACAAGGAAGTTCTAATTACATCATTTATTTTTGTCTCCTCGTTTTCAGAGCTAGTCATTTTTTGTTTTGAATATGTTATATGAGAATAATGCATGCTTTATATTTAGGACCATTTGTTAATTTCTACAATGATATATATCTCT
The DNA here is from genome assembly GCF_020740685.1 of Jaculus jaculus. Classification (NCBI taxonomy): domain Eukaryota; kingdom Metazoa; phylum Chordata; class Mammalia; order Rodentia; family Dipodidae; genus Jaculus; species Jaculus jaculus. The sequence goes on from NW_025423388.1 coordinate 250,702, forward strand.
GTCAAAGGACTGTATTTGTGTTCATTGTTCACTTTTTCAGAATCAATGGAATTGAGAGCTAGGGAAGCTTGTTAGAGAAGAACTTGTATTTGTTTGTGTGTACTATTGGCATACATGCATTGTTTCTTCATGTATGTGATTGTAAAAGAGCAAACTAGGATTATTTTAAGAAGCAATCTAGTGTTTTGCTTGGTTTTAGACAAAGGGTCTGTCCCTGTGGAAGTGAAATATACAGTTAGGTAGCTGGACTCTCTGATGAGTTCCAGAATTCCTCTTACATCTGTACCACCAGCAGTGGGAAAACCAAGATATGTGGACCCACATGGTTTTTACACATATGCAGATGATTAAGTTTTTATTCTTCTAATCTCATGAATTACACACTATCTAATGGATTTCTACACTTTTAAGAATGTTTATTTCTTTCATAAATACTTCACTACAAATTTTCCTGGACCTAATTCTTATTGGTTGGCTTTAAAAAAAATTTTTTTTTGGTACAAAATAGCATGGTTTTCATAAATTAAACTTTTGTAAATTTCTGCTTCCATTTTTCTTTGTGTCTTAATATTGCTAGTAAATCTGATGTCAATGCTTAAAAAAAATCCTGTGTGATCATGATATGTAAAGAAACCAATGTAGATATGGGAAATAAAACCTTCATCCTTTGGCTTCACAGGCCTTCAGCACTAAGCTATCCTCCCACCCTACTTGTTTATCTTTAAATAGATATAAGAAGTATCTGTAATTGAATAAATAGTCTCAATGTAGACGAGGTGCAGTTATAACTCCCTCAATTCTGGCTCTACCAGTGTCTTAAAGAGGTCTCTTTTGACCATGAACTCTTCCACACAAAATGGCCTGGATATCCATGACTTCGCAATGTCTGCTACTACTTACGCTAGACCATCATAATAGGAGGAAAAAATGATGACATCAAAATAAAAGAGAGACTCATTGAGAAGGGGAGGGGATATTATGGAGTGTGGAATTTTTAAGAGGAAAGTGACAGGAAGAGGGATTCTTCATCATTTATTGTCTATAATTACGGAACATTTCAACAATAGGAAAAAGGGATCTCTATTACTCAGGGAAATAAATTCACTATCAGGACATGATTGTTTCTACTCTGGGCTATGTTCTTACCCTTACATGGGGAATGATCCGTCCTAAGTGGATTGCTTTCCTTGCAATCCAATGCAAGTACAGATTTAATAGCATCTTACTGTTGTGCTCCAATGTCCTTATATACAGATGTGATCAGGTAATCCAAGCAAAGGAGACAAAATGCCAGAATTTCATGCTGTTTATGTGCCTTACAGTTTCTATATACATATCATACTAGGCCTTAAGTGGCCCAAATGAGAGGTAAATCCTTTAAGCGAAGACAGAATCTATGTACCTATGATAGTAGGAGTTAAATCTCTAATAAGTTGGTTTCTCCAAATTTGTTATTAACAGTAAAGGACTATGCCTCTGTTGCAGTCAAATTTGCATTGCTGGTAGAAATTACACAACCAAGAACATCTTGTGGGGAGAAAAAAATGTTCATTTTGGTTTATAGCCTCAAGGAGTATGCTTTGTGATGGTAGGGGAAAAAACGACAGCATGAACACAGGGTGTATTTCACTCCTTGACCAACATATGGTAGACAACAGGAACAGGAGATTGTGCCAAACACTGGCATGGGGACATTGGCTGTAACACCCATAAGCCTGCCCCCAACAATACACTGCTGCGAACCTAACATTTAGAACACCTAAGTTTATGAGAGACACCTAAATCAAACCACTATGGTTTCCATAACTGTTAGCATATTTTTATTTATAGGTGTTTATTTATTGACAACTTCTGTACCTTCAGACAATAAACCATGATATTTCCTTCTCCTTCCACACTTGTCCCTTCAAAATTCTGCTCTCAATCATATCTCCTCCCCCTCTCTGTAAGTTTCTCTTTTATTTTGATGTCATCATATTTTTCTCCTGTTATGGGGGTCTTGGGAACATTTTATTTTTTTGGTTTTTCAAGTTAGGGTCTCACACTAGTCCAGGCTGACTTGGAATTCACCCTGTAGTCTCAGGGTGGCCTTGAACTCACAGCAACCCTCCTACCTCTGCCTGCCATGTGCTGGGATTAAAGGCATGCACCACCATGCCCGGCGAAGGGTCTTGGGAAGGTTTTGCTAGGCACTGCGAGGTCATGGATATTGAGGCCAATTTCTGTCTGGACAATTTCATTTTAAGGAGTGTACACTTTCTTGGACTCTTACATTCTTTCTCCCACCTCTTCTGCAAAGGATTCTGAGCCTTGGAGGGTGTGATAAGGTGTTTCAGTGCTGACGCTCCTCTGTCCCTTCTTCTCAGCACTCTCTTGCCTTTTTTGTTGTCCCAATGGTCATCACCATCTGGAAAGAGAAGATTCTCTAACCAGAAGTGGGAGTAGCATTAATACACGGATAGGGACATTAAGTGAAATGCTTTCGGGGAGGGAAGCTTGATGAGAATAATATGTATATTTATCTAGACAAGTGCAGGCTTTGTACACCTAAGGCTCATCGCCCTGCCATAGGTTTTCACTAGGTTCTCAGTACCAGGCATGTCTTCACTACCATAGAGTGGACCTTCAGTCCAATTAGATAACAGTTGGTTTCTCCCAGAGAAGACATGGCACTATTGCACTTGTTTAGTCGTTTGGCCTGTCTGACCAAACTTGAGGCTTCCAGTGTCCATTGTTTTCACTGCTGATGTATTCTGACTTCCATATGACTACATGCAATGCAGCTTTTTCAAGCTTTCAGTTGGCTGGTCTATAGGGAGAAGGTTTTCTGCTCAGCACCAGCTTGACTTCTCAGTGAATGTGCCGCTCAGGAATGTGAAGTCTTCAGCAATAGGCTCTTACCATCTCTTTCTCAATGGAAACCAAGGGCCTTGGCGGTAGCCTGTAATGTTCTGGATGGAACAGGGACCTCCCTGACCAACAACTCACTGGAAGGTATCCCATCCCTGGCACTGAAAATTTCCTAGAAACAACCTATGGCTTCTAGATGTGCCATTATTCAAAAACAGTAGGTTTTCATATGTCTTTTTCAAAACATCTTGATTTTTGATATACCCTACCCTCTTCCCTTCTCTGTCAAATAAATAATTTTCAAGATTTATTGATTGATTGATTCATTTCTTTTGGCAAATAGCAAGAGGCAGACAGACAGACAGAGAGTGAGTACTGGAACTCCAGGGCTTGTGCCACAGTAAAGGAACTCCAGATGTATGCCAACTTGTGCATCTGCATTTATGTGGGCACTGGGAGGCTGAGTCCAGGCTGGAAGACTTTGCAACCATGTGCCTTTAACTGCTGAGCAGCTTGCTGCATAGTTTCTATGTGACATCTGGGAAATGCTTCACTTCTGAGTCCTGATTCCCCTGCCCTCAGATCTTTGCCTTGATGTTTCGTTCCTGAAAGTACCGGTGCAATCACAATTCTTATCACAAGGGGGCGCGCCTCAACCAGGAATGCTCACCTTCAAAGGTTTCCTTAGTATGGGGTGGAATTCTAAGATGTTTTCTGAACAACTCGAATATCCATATATCCGTATATCACAGTGGCTTTTAGACAACTTTGTATACCTAGAGGGGCAGCTTCAGAGGCAGCAGCAGCGGTTCCAGCAGTGGCATCTACAGCAGCAGAAGCAGTGGCGAAGGATCCAGCAGCAGCAGCTTCAACAGCAACAGTAGCGTTCCAGCACCGGGGGTGCCGATCTGCAGGGCTACAGTTGCCAGGCTCAGTTTGCCCCACAGGAAAAGCCAGCGCCCAGCTCCAGAAGTCAGAACAGTTGTCCAACGACTCAGCCAGCAACTTGACTGAGACCAAAATCATCCAAAAAGTAACTGGGATTGCAACAGGGAAGGGTCTCACTTGTTCACAAGCAGACTTTTGGATCCCTCAACAGACCAGAAATCTTAACCTCTTTGTTGATAGAGTATCTGGTTGTTATAATACCTTGATACATCCTTGGTGCTGTTTTTGATTGAATGTGTACAGTGTTTAGTTAAATTTTAGGATCTACCTATACTTTATTCCACTCAGCCTGCTTGAATACTCCCATAGCAGGCAAACTCAATCCCTAGGAACACCTTTGTAGATACGCTGAGTGTTAAGAGCCACACCACACAACTTAAGCTCCTACCCTGAAGATATATAACATCAGATCAATTGATATAGCTAAGAATACCTAGAGATCTAGAAAATACAAGCATTAACTTAATCCAAGATGCAAAAATATATACAACACAAGAAACACTATAAACCAAGATGATATAAATCCACCTAAAAGTATTAATGCATCAGAAATGACCTCCAGTGAGAACAAGTTAGAGGAAATTCCTGAGAAAGATTTCAAAACAATGATTGTAAATATGTTCAAAGAAGTCAAAGAACAAATCAAAGGAGTCAAAGACGAACTCAGAGGGGAAATCAAAGGAATCAAAGAAGATGCAGGACATCAATGTAATGAAATAAAGAAGGCAATACAAGACATAAATAAGGAAATAGAAATAATAAACAAAAACCAGTCAGAATTACTAGCAATGAAGAACACAGTTAATGAAATAAAAAACTCTGTAGAAAATCTCACCAGTAGGATGGATGAGGGAGAGGACAGAATATCTAAGCTAGAAGACCAGGTGGCAGACCTAATGCAGTCCAACAAAGAGAAAGACAAACTTATAGAAAAGTATGAGTGGGAATTTCAAGATATTCGGGACACTACAAAAAGATCAAATATAAGAATTCAGGGCATAGTAGAAGTAGAAGAATTCCACTCCAAAGGCATAGCAGTCATCTTCAACAAAATCATAGAAGAAAATTTCCCCCAAATTGGGAAACAGGTGCCAATGCAGATACAGGAAGCCTTTAGCACCCCAGCCAGACAAAACCAGGAAAGAACCTCTCCTCGCCATATTATAATCAAACTACCAAACACACAAACCAAGGAAAAAATATTGAAAGCAGCTAGAGAGAAAAATCAAGTTACCTACAAAGGCAAGCCCATCAAGATTACAGACTGGGTTAAAAAGCAGGATCCTACAATTTGTTGTCTCCAAGAAACTCACATTTCTACAAAGGATGGGCATTATCTTAGGGTGAAAGGTTGGAAAACGGTGTTTCAAGGAAATGGGATTATAAAACAAGCAGGGGTTGCTATCCTAATATCTGACAAGGTAGACTTCAGTCCAACATTAATCAAGAAAGATAAGGAAGGTCACTTTATATTGATTAAGGGCACACTCCAACAGGAGGACATTACAATCCTAAACATATATGCACCTAATATGGGGGCTCCCAAATTCATCAAAAAAAAAACACTATTAGAACTAAGGTCACCGATAACACCAAACACAGTGGTGGTGGGTGACTTCAACACCCCACTCTCATCAATTGACAGGTCATCCTGGGAAAAAATAAACATAGAGGTCATTGAAAGAATGGAACTAACAGATACATACAGGACATTTCATCAAAAGGCTGCAGAATATACATTCTTTTCAGCAGCACATGGAACATTCTCTAAAATAGACCATATATTAGGACACAAAAAAAACCTTGAAAAATTCAGGAAAATTGAAATAATTCCTTGCATTCTATCTGACCACAATGGAATTAAACTACAAATCAGTAGCAAGAAAGGCTATAGAGCATACACAAAATCATGGAAGCTAAACAATACACTACTAAATGATGAATGGGCCAATGAAGAAATCAAAAAGGAAATGAAAAAATTTATACAGCCAAATGATAATGAGAACACAACATACCAAAATCTCTGGGACACAATGAAGGCAGTCCTAAGAGGTAAGTTTATAGCTTTAAGTGCCCATATTAAGAAATTAAACAGGTCGCAAGTAAACGAACTAATGCTTCAACTTAAAGCCTTGGAAAAAGAAGAACAAGGCAAGCCAAAAATCAGTAGACAGGAAGAAATAATAAAGATTAGGGCAGAAATTAATGAAATAGAAACAAAAACGATTCAAAAAATTAATGAAACAAAGAGTTGATTCTGTGAAAGGATAAACAAGATTGATAAACCCTTAGCAATTCTCACCAAAAGAAAGAGAGAAGAGACACAAATTAATAAAATTAGAGATGAAAAAGGTAACATCACAACAGATTTCATAGAAATTCAAAAAATCATAGGGATATACTATAAAAGCATATACTCCACAAAGTATGAAAATCTGAAAGAAATGGATGATTTCCTTGATTTATATGACCTACCTAAAATAAATCAAGATGAGATTAATCAATTAAATAGACCTATAACAAGCATGGAGATCCTAACAGTTATCAATAATCTCCCAAATAAAAAATGAATTGTAATTGCATGAGTATAATGGTTAATAAGCTAGACTGACACCTGGGTAGAGGAAAAATGGAGATGGATTAGAAGAGGCGACAGAATTGTGGGGTAAACTGAGGAGCAAATTAGGGGAGATAGGCTAAGAGAAGTTCTGGTATTGGGAGCCACAATGCACGCCTGGTTTTCTCCACATTTCATGATTACACATTATTTACAGCTCCTTTGATTTCAATGATTGGCTGTAGATTTGTAGAGTTCAAAAACAGACATTGTATTTTGACTTTCCACTGCAGAAGCCACTGCACACCATTGATATAATTCTCTGCATTATTTGAAACTCTCACCTGCACCAAGTCCCCTGTACCACATGATGTATTTGTTAAAGGGTAGCTATAATTCCTTTGGCTTGCATGTATGTATGTGTGTGCATGCCCGTGTAAGAAAGAAGGATTATACATTCCAAGGCTATAGTCAAGCTGGAGAGATGACTCAGTGATTAAGGTGCTTGCCTGCAAAGCATAAAGACTTGAGTTCAATTCCCATGTACCTACATAAAGTCTTATTCAAAAGGGGGGCACCTGGAATTTGTCTGCAGCAGCTGGAGACCTGGGGCACACATTCTCTGTCTCTCTTTTCTATCTTTCTCTTACTGCAAATAAATAAATAAAAATGTGCAAACGTTGTCTTCCATACATGCTTGAGCTGATAGCTTTGAATATGTGGCAATATCATGGTGGAGACTGTGTGGTGAGCACAGGTTCTCACCTCAGGTTGACCAGAAAGCAAAGGGAGAGAGAGAAAGATGGTCCTCTTCAAGGGCATGTCCACAATGAGATATTTCTTCCTACTTGTCTCCATACGTTTAAGGTTCTGTTTAAGGATGTCATTTCTTATACTGCCTTAGGCCTTTATCAAAGTCAGAAGCCACTGAAAGATTTCTTCACATTATGACTAATTTGTGTGATATTCAATTCAAACAAATGCAGGGGAATTATTTCTTACTTTGACCCCTACTATGGCATAAACATTCTTTTCCCCACTTTTTTTCTGTATCTAAAACATATCATATATTTGAATAGTACCATGTTCACATAGTTATAAAAAGGTTGAAACCACTCCTGGCATAAATATATTGTTAGGGGCTAAGTGGGGACATAACTTCAATTTAGAATTAAAATATCACAAGTCAATTCCTCAGTAAATGGTAGTGATAAAATCTCCTTTTAACTGAGCCTTTCTTTGGCATAGGCTACTTCTTGCTATGATTGTTGTGAATCCAAGAAAAGGAGGGAGAGCAAACTTCATTAGTTTGGGTGAATTGCCATAAGTATTTATTTGAGCCATTTCAGTTGTCTGTCTGCATGAAAACCCTAAGAACAGCATCCAAGAAATAACAGAAATGATGTAACTTGCTCACATGGCACTCTCCCCCCGCCCCAGGAAGTGCAATGGCAGGTCTTTCAAAGTGCTTGAACATGACAGAGGGCCACTACCTGTGTCCGTGGTTGTCATGCCTGAGGTACGCATACTACCTTTGAGTTCGACATGAGTCCAAGTTATCAGATGTCAAGTGAAGGCATGTAGAACTCAATAAGCCAAATGCACACTAAGAAACCTTTGGGGAGAACCAGCTGGTCATGCATCCCCTACTTCATAGAGGTGCACACAAATCAGGCTGTGTACTAGTTTGCTAGAGCTCATGCATAAAACTACTACAGCCTGGATGGTGTACATAGCAGAAATTTGCTTTCCTATAGCATTCGGTTCTGGGAGTCCCAGAGACTTCCTCTGAGGGCACTGTCCGTAGTTGGAGATGGGGCACCCATGTTTCTATGGTGTTCTCACTCTGTACTTAACTGCTCCCCAAGTTCCTGTTCTCCAAAAAGTACCAGTAATGTTAGATTCCTTGCATACCCTAATAACTGCATTTTTTACTCACCTATCATTTTTAAAAACTCCATAACTAGTCACATCTTAAAGTATTAGGAATTAGGTTTTCAATGTAATAATTTAACAGAAGACAAAATTTGTCCTGTAAGTCTGTGTGTGTGTGTGTGTGTGTGTTCAAAGAAATGATACCACTTAGCATTCATTGGTGTGTACAACTTATTTCCCATTCGAAATAATGAAATTCGTAACACACCCTCCTATAGTATAATCTGAGTAGAGAATATATTTTAAATGTTTTTGCACATATTACACTAAAGGAAACACTGAGTGATTTATTCGTATGCTTTAATTTAATGTAGATTTGCATTGGGTTTTACGAAAACTCATGAAATTTTTAAAATAAACTTTCGGAAGTACCCATACTTCAGAAGCATGAAACTTTGTCTTAAATACATTATGTTAAGCAAATAAAAATTCAGGTGAACACTGCTGTTCATGGTATACTTTATGTAAAAGTTTCCATTAGCCTCTGGCACTAATATTGTTCTCATACCAGTTTACACTCTTATCTGTGCTTGAACATCAGTTCACTTCTATAACTCATGGGATGGGAGGAAGAATCAAAGAAAGGGATAGAGTATGTAATGGAAGGCCACAATGGAGGCATAGGAGGAAGAGTGAGGAGGAAGGAAGACATGGAAGAGGAGAGAGGAAGAGGGAAGAATGGAAAGAAGGAAGCAAGGAAGGAACGAAGGAGTTTTTGCAATTCCTGCCCCTGCTGAGGCAAACATCTGACCAGAAGCAGCTTATGCTGGGAAAGTGTTTATGAAGACTTACAGAATCTGTGGAACCTTGTGTGCTGGAAGAAACTGGTCCACTTCACCATACATCCACAACAGAGAGAAAAACCAACATAGCAAACATGATCAGCAATAGCCAAATAAATCTGCTTCTCTTTTTCAGATAGATGCAGATCCTAAGGAGAGAGCTGCCCCATCATACCTCAAAAGGGGCCCGCCTGAAACTAAGAAAAATTGGTGAAACAAGCAAGGGTGATGTTTTACTGATGAACTGGATACCAGCACAAAGGGGAAGGAAACCAACACAGAGAAAAATCAACTCCTACCAAATCAGAGAGCCAGAGCCTCAGAGGCCCCCAACACCCCAGCACTGAAGCAGACCAAAAATGAACCCAACATGGCTCAGGGAAATTCTGCTGAAGATGGGGTGGAAAGAATGTCAGAGTCACATGTTGGGTCATGATTTGCAGAGACATTTATCATACCAATAACTTGGGGCTAACTCCACAATGCACGACCCATTTACATCAACAAGGAGGGTCCAATGGGAGGGGGTAGATCACAGATGAGCCTAAATAATGGTACCAAACTGCCTGTATTTGCTGAAAAGAAAACTAATAAATTAAATTTTAAAAAAAAGAAGAATATACTTTGGGACTGGAGAGATGGCTTAGCAGTTAAGGTGCTTGTCTGCAAAGCCTAAGGACCCAGGTTCAATTCTCATGATCCCATGTAAGACAGATGCGCATGTGGTCCATGCACCTGGAGTTCATTTGCAGTGGCTAGAGGCCCTGTTGTGCCCATTCTCTGTCCCTCTCTCTCTACTAAATAAATAAAAATAAAAAAATAAAATAAATAAAATACAAATGCACTTTTCATAGAAAAAAAATTTAGAGCCTTTCCAGTTACACTGGTAACAGTTAGCAGAAACTGCCATACAATTCATGGATCCATTCTTGTTAAATAGAGAGCTGAGGCTATTGTAATGTTTGGAATGTGTGACAACCCCACATGCCTGACAACATGCAGCACATTCCTGGTGACAGTTCTTTGGGAATTTGTTCAGGATGTGAGATGAGGTGCTTAGGTGATGGGCACAGTCACACATGATCGGGGCACCCACCTCTGTCTTCATAACTGCCAGTGAAAAGGTACCATACTTTTGGGTAGGTAAGGTTTGTGTCCTTAAAGAGCCAATAGCCAGTGGGTTTGTTATCAGGAACAATTGCTGGTTCCTGAATTCTGAATAATTTATCTGAAAGAAAAAGACAAGTTAACTGTCTCAACTTGTAAGTTGCTTCTGTCAGTAACATGCTCGGAGATATAGCACCTTCAATACCATGATGGTGCACTTCAATGCACTGTAGAGTTACATTCATGTCCCTATCCTAGAACATCAGATACTCACAGAAAAAAAGGATGATATACATGTTTGAATTTTGTTGCCTCAGTCCTGTACTTCTGACATTCCCCATGCTTTCTGTATGAAAATTAGTAAAATCCAATATGAAATTGTCATTAGATCACACATTTTTGGTAATGCTAAAAGGAAAACACATTTCCATTACCATCCATCTTATCTAGCTTCATTATTCACACATGTTTCTATTTTATAGAGCTCACTGAGCAGATGCGTTGACACAGTAGAACCTTGAGTGTAGTATATTCCCAGAATTCAGTAATATCCCTCCCTTGTGTGTTTGATTTTGATGGTCAGACATGCTGAGTCGTCCCTGGAATGCATGTGGCTGAGATAGACATCTGTACCCAATGACAGCCTGGACTTCCCACCTCATAAATGAGACCACTAAAAACTCTTTCGATATCTGTGTATACAGATGCAGGTACATTTTGGAAGGACAACACACCTCAAATGAGAATACTGGACCTCGATTTCTTTAGTATACTCACTGCTATAATTTCATTGGTTTACTAGCCACACATTTTTCTCAATATGATCCTTCTTTTTCCACATGGGTTTGCATTATACTGTTTCAATGGGAACAGAAATTGAAATTCAGGGAAACTCTTAAAATATGCACAGAAAGAGGACTGACATTGATAACCCTACATATTTTCGTATTTGCACATTGTATAATAAAATTTAAAATTGTTTTCTCTGCTGTTCTATTAGTTTTCTCTGAGTTCCCAAGAGCTCATAGGAATGAGTGATATAATTTTTCATTTTTATTGTCCAGAACAATCTCATTTTTCATATATTGCCATACTGTGCATCAAAACGTTTAAAAATATTTTATTGAGAATGTTTTTCTTTTACAGGGAGTGAGACAAAGAGAGAGAAGGAAAATTGGTACACCAGTGCCTCAACCACTGCCATCCATGAGTGGGCATGTGCGACCTTGCTCTTGGCTAACATTTGTGCATCTGGTTTATGTGGGATCTGGAGAGTTGAAGATGGGTCTGTGGCCTTCACAAGTAAGTGCCTTAAAGGCTCAACCATCTCTCCAGTCCCCCAAATATTTTTATTGAGAATACTTTGTGATCATTGTTGATTTGTATTTAAATTCTATCTTCATAAATCTCCTGTTCAACATCAAACTGGAGTAAAAGTAAGTAGATATCTTAATCCCTAATAGGAATAAAAACTTTGCTTACAAAATATTGTCTTCTGGCTGGAGTGATGTGCAAAGTATAAGAATGCTTGTTCAAATCTCCAGGACCCATGAATAGCTAGACACAAAAGTGATGCAAAGTGTGCAATGTGACACTTACACCCAGGAGAGAAAACGTCTAGAGTTCGTTCAAGAGGCTGAACGACCATAGATTGCCCATTCTCCCTCTATCTCTGAATACTCACTCCCTCACTCTTTGCAAAAATAAATTGTTTCTGATCTCACTTTGTTTTCCTTTTGCTTATCATTGTATATGTCAGTGTGTGAAGTTTAAGTACAAGAAAGTCGATGTATTTGATTCACTGTCAATTTGACACTACTTGAGAGGTCAAATTTCAAACCTTTGTTTCTTCAACATAAGAAAAGTCTTGCTTACCTCAGATAAAAGTGGTGAACATCCTCTCATAAGCATCATAAAATATGACATCATGTACATATATCCTTAGCATCCCATTCTCTTGTATGGTCTTTTCCTTTCTAGCTGCCAGGGAAAGTGTGTGAAAACTAACAGCACATATCAATTTTGAACAGTCAAGATTCTGGGTATTCCCCACATGTCTGTTTTCATCCTGGGATCTGCTTTTCCTGACGATAGAGAATGAGGTGCTTGTGAGAAACAAAAATTCAAACGTATATACATTATGTGGTTGTACCCAGAGCTTATAATATAGATACACAGCTGGACTGATATCAAAATTTTGTCATGTACAACAGAAACTCAATAATGTATTCAGTTTTGTTTTGTATCAAAATCTATTAGATATTTCATTACTGTGTCCCTAACACATTTTAGGAGATCCTTAACATTGTTAGACATAGATATAAAACTTGAGAACAGCCAATTTCAGATGTGATCAGATGTGAGATTGAGGCGACTCTGGGACCATATAGATAATTCCTGAGCTAAAATGAGTTCCTCCTTGAAAACAAAACAAAATAAAAACCCAAAGATGTGAAGGTATGCACATGCATAATGATCTTTGTGGCTGAATAGAAGAGAGACACACAAAGAAACATGACGGCATCCACTCTGAAAATTCATGTGACACATGGTACCTTCAAGGGCATGTTCTCAGCATCAACCATGGTGCAGAGCTGCAGCCAGCAGCAGAATCTTCATCTTCCTGCTTCTCATCTTGCCTCCTCTGCAGTAGTTCAGGGTAGCTCTCTTTCTGCAGAGAATCTGGGAGAAAGACACAGTTGAATCCCATCTCTGAGATGTGGAAGGATCCCATTGGTCATGGTGAGTGTTTGATTTTCTCTGGCTGAGAGATACTGTTAGGTATATTTCAGTTGCATTTATTTCCCTAATTGAATTAGTAATAAATCAAGAACAAAATGAGCTGAACCCCTACCTTGATCGGCACGGTAAGTCCACATAAAATGTCAATGACAGCAACAATTCCTCACTCTTTTGTCCTGAGTTACATAATGGAGAATGTATTACAAGCTGCTCGCTTCAATTACTGAATACTTGTAAATATTTTATATTGATTTTTTTTCTGAGAGAAACAGAGAACATTTAGCAGATAGAAAGAAAGACAGGGCACACCAGGGCCTCCAACCACTGCAAACGAACTCCAGAAGCATGTGCCACACTGCATCTCACTTACATGGGTGTTGGAGAACTGAAATGGGTACATAGGCTTCACAGGCAGGGGCCCTATGTGCTAAGCCATCTCTCCAGCCCTGCTTCCTCCAATTACTACATAACTTCTTTAACTGAGAGTTCCAAAACTCAGTTTGAACATTCATGCCCTTGCTCAAAGAGTGATCTGATATCCTTTCCACAGATCAACAACATGGACATGCACCACAAAAGACGTCAAACTCTGCCACCTTAATGATCTGCACTAAAGGGAGCAGGTGACTGCAAAGGGTGCCTGCAGGGACACCAATGTCTATGTCAGTACATGGACGTAGGAGCAGAGGCCTAGTGTCCTGTTGTCCTCTTCACAGTGTCCATCGTACTGGGACTACAGGCTTGAGTCGGATGATGGTGGTTACAAGTGTCCTGGAGGGATGGCAAAAAGTCCAAGTATGGGACATGCAGGCACACTGGCGCCTAATGGATGTATCAAGCTCTATGCTGGAGCTGTGTTTGGAGGAAATGTACTGATTTTATGGAGTGGTTACAGATATGGAGGGGCTTTAGGGGTCATGGGGGGTCTGTGGTTCTGCGAGGAATAATATTGGATGCTGGAGAAGGAAATTATTAATTTTCCAAGGTAAATGGGCCTATAATGAATTATGAGCTCTCCTAGCTCTGGTATTTTTGGGGATGCTGGGGATGTCCTAAACTCAATTTCCAAGATCCTGGAGATATATGAAGCTGGAGGAGATACTGCAACTACCAGTGTTTGTGTTGGCAACATACTGAGTGGAATGGGATATAGGGTCATATTGAAGATCCTACAGGGTAAGGGGACTGATCCCAACCTGGTGTCACTCCAGCTGAAAAAGACAACCATTACTGTGGCCCAGGACAAGAACCTCCTTATAACACACCACTACAACCACAGAAATACATGCTCCTCTAGAATGACAGACTGCAACACCAGCCACTATGTTCTCATCCAATACCAATCTCTGACCCCTGACCCAAAGGACCAACACAGAGCCACGTTTCACTCTGTTCTACACCACATTTATGGTGTTTTATAAAAGCTTGTGGAGCTAGTTTGAACTCAAAATGAATACTGTTAGGCCAGGGAGAGAGTAATTGTTTTTCCCCCACATCCTCCTGAGTTTGAGCCATATCACACTGCTGGCTTCAGACAATTGATGTAAAAGGAAATCTTTATGTTAGTGTCATAAATCATACCCAGAATCTCACCACAGAGATTTCCATTTTCATACTTTGTAGAAGATGAAACAGGAAATTCTCCCCCCCCACACACTCTTTTTTTGTTGTTATTCAGAGCAACTTTGAAGTGGATATATTTCAGGGTATAAGTATTTCTTTTCCTAACACCTGATTCTTTGCTCCATTTTTCTGTCATATCCAAAATCATAATATAGAGTCCCAAAAATTCTCTGTTTGTATGATATGGAATGAGCCCATTCTTCCTGTCCAAGGTTTACACAAGTTTTCTCTGACCTGTGAGTCAGACACTGCTGTGCTGTTTGGCATGGCTGCATTCCACTAACGAGATGATGTTAAGTGAGGCATGAGATAAGTTGGAAACTTGACTTTGTTCACATGAGTGAGCACAATCCAAATTCAATGGAAAAAAAAAAATAGCCATCCTTCCCCTGGCTCCCACTGTGTAGTACCATATGGTGAAGCACAAGGCATGTGTCCCAGTGGATATTTTACTCCATTCACTGATTCTTTCTAATGTTGCCCTGCAAGTTTAAGGCTGTTCTTCCTATGCAAGCCAAGCATAATTTCATTATTAACAACAGAAAGTTCAATTATCTATGTCCATTACAAATGAGCTGATATTTGTATCTGACAAACATCAAAGTAAGAACAGGACCACCTACTTTACTATAATTATAGATATTTCACTAGGCAGGAACTCTGTTGACAAGTCACCATGTGTATAGAGTGAGTCAGGGTGAGTGTTCAGTGTAATCTTTGCCCCATGTGTAATTTGGTCTTGTGTGTTGTTGCTTGTGTTAACTTGCAAATTAACAACTCCAGTCAATTTTGTCTGGAATAGCTTTATGCAAACATTCTCCAAGTCATTCTCACAATCCTGACTATACCAAGGATAACTGTCCATGTGTAGGACAGTACTGGGACAAGTGTAGAAAATAAGAGAAAAACTTAGAAGAAAATAGCAGTGAATATATGCAGACAGCATATATAAAATGATGAACTGTATCTACTTCTAGGAATTAATACTGTGCCATAAGGGCGGGTGCAGAGAGGATTAAATATTCAACTTTGAATCTCATCATGTAGGTTTTGTTATTAGTTAATGAAGTAGATTCATGATGAGTGACAATTTCCATCTAGAAACATAAAGCAAATAATTAAGACCGTGTGTGTGTGTGTGTGTGTGTGTGTGTGTGTGTGTGTGTGTGTGTGTTTTATTAATGGGCATGCCAGGGCCTCCAGCCAATGCAAACACTCCAGATGCATGTGTCACATGTGCAACTGGCTTACATGGGTCCTAGAAAGTTGAGCCTCAAACTGGGTCTTTAGGCTTCACAAGCAAGCGCTTAGCCACTAAGTCATCTCTCTAGACCAAAGTAAACTTTTTAAGGTGAAAAATTTGTACACTTTCTCAATAGAGTCTATGTACTAAGTATATTTCTCAATGATGATGATTCCTACATAAAATTTTTTTTAATGCTGTACTATGTCAATTTCAGGGTGCCTGGCAAAACATATTAAAAGCCTTATTATTTGTATATTTATGTGCAGACAGAGAGACAAAGACAGAAAGTGGGCAGAACAAAACCCTCCTGCTGCAATATACAAACTCCAAATATGCTTAGCACTCTGCATCTTTCTGGCTTTAGTGGGGTACAAGGGAGTCTAAAGTGAGCCTTTAGGCTTTTCAACAAAGTGTCTTATTCCCTGAGAGTCATTAAGATTTGATTTCTTTGAAAAAATATTTTATTTATTTATTAGAGAAGGAAAGAGGTAGGGAGAATGACCCTCCCACACACAGATTTATATATGTAGATAGATAGATATAGACTAGATATAGATAAAGATTTCCAGAGAAAGAGAGAATAGCTGTTCCATGGCCTCTAGTCAGTGCAATCAAATTCCAGATGCATGAACGATCCTGTGCATGTGGCTTACATGAGTACTGTGGATTTGAACCTTTGTGTTAGGATTCACAGAAAAGCACCTTAACTGCTGAACCATCTTTCCATCCATATCCAGGCTTTTCTTAATGATGTAATTCTGACACTTGAAGTTCAGATTACAGCAAGCCAGACAGGCTTCTCTCTTCAGATGTTTTAGTGCTCTACATTCCATTGTTCTGCCGCTTCTTCTCAGCACTATGTTGCCTTTGGGGTCATCCCGGTGGTCATCACCATCTGAAAAGAGAAGCTTCTCTAACCATAAGTAAGAGTAGCATTGATATATCAGTATGAACAATAAATGTAGTGCTTTCAGGGCAATTTGGTTAGAGTAATATATTCATTTATCCAGAGAAGAGCAGGCTTTATACCCCTAAGACTCATGACCTCCATGCCATAGGCTTTTGATCAGGTTTTCATCACCAGGCATGTATTCCCTCCCAAAGAGTGGGCCTTCAGTCCAATTAGAGAGCAGTTGGTTTCCCCCAGAACAGACAAGCCTCTATTGCACTCATTCAGTCATTTGGTCTGTATGGCCAAACTTGAGCAGTTATTCTGATGGGCTTCTCTTTGTAGGTGACTTGCTTCTCTCTAAGTGTTTTCAATATATTTTCTTTGGTTTCTGTGCTTAGTAGCTTAATTATAACATGGCATGGAGAGATTTTTTTTCCAGATTTTGTCTGTTTGGTGTTCTAAAAACGTCTCGTATCTGTGTTGGCATCTCTTTCCCAATTTGAGGAAAATTTCAGTCTATGCTTTTGTTGAAAACACCTACTAAGCCTCTGGATTGGAATTCTTCTCCTTTTGTTCTACAATGAATTCTTATGTTTGATCTTTTCATAGTGTCCCAGATATCTTGAAATTCCCATTTATTCTTTGCTATTAGTTTATATTTCTCTTTGTTGGACTGTATTAGATCTGCCACCTGGTCTTCTATTTTAGATATTCTGTTCTCGCCTTCATCCATTCTAACAGAGAGACTTTCCACTGAGATGTTTATCTGATTGACTGTATTCTTCAGAGTCAGGATTTCGGCCTGGTTTTTCTTCAGTATTTCTACTACCTTATTCATGTCTCATAATAACCTCTTTATTTAATTAAACTGATTTCCTGTGTTCTCTTTCAGAAGTTTGTTTTCTTTAATTCTTTTGTTTTCTACTTTGCTTCCCTTCATTTCTTCTCTGTTTTCTTTGAGCATACATACCATCATCTTCTTGAAATCTTTTTCAGGCATTTCATCTAAAACAGTCTCATTGGTGATCATTTCTGATGGATTGATTGTTTTTCGTGGAATTGTATTGTCTTGATTCTTTGAGTTTCTTCTACCATATTGTGGCAACTTTTGCATCCTGAATTGATTTCATGTTTGTGTTCTACTTATCTGATGATGTGGGATGGGAGAGTTCAGAGTTCTGGAGTTTCTTGAACTTTCAGTAGCACTTTAGTTGATCTCAGATCTCTTTCCTTCAGATTCCTTAACTTTGCAAGAAAGCTGATGGAGTTGAAAAATCTGTTGCTTGGTCTCTGCAGTTGCTACTGCTGCATGACACACCAAGAATGTACCACGATTGCCTCAGGGTGTCTCTGGCCATTTTCCTCCTTTATTGTGGGTCATGGTGTTTCTGGCTTCTCTGCTGTGTCTGAGAATAACTTATACTCCTTCTCTGTTCAGAGGAAGGGTGTATTTTGGTGGGGTTTTGCTTAAATACATCCTTAGGCTGATTTGGTGTGGTTCCTCAGCTGCCATCTTACCTAGAAGCAGTCCTAAATTCTTATTGTTGATGGTCATTGTTTAATAAGTCTGTGACTCTATGAGGGTCATTCATACACTTTTTATTTTTATTTTTAGTCTACTATGGATATTCCTGAGTGCAAGTGATTCATACACCTGCTGGTCATTGAATACAGAGATTAACTACTTTGGCAATTGCTACAACTGCCTTTACAGTCAAATAACACCATTTCTGAATGATGACAATATCAAAACTTTCTCACCACTCGATGAAATGGATTTCTCCTGCTGTGTACTTGTTCTTGTTAGTCATGGATAACTAAGTTTACATCTAAATGATGGACATTCTTTTGCTTTCTGCTCAGTCTATTACGGCTATTTTTCAACGAAAATTATGTACTTGCTCTTAATATACACTGGATATTTGCTCAATTAGGGTCATTTACACACATGCTGTTAGAATCTAAATAATTAATTATCAGGCTGAAGAGATAGCTTAGCACTTTAAATATTTCACTGCAAAGCATAAGGATACGTTTGACTCTTCAGATTCCAACTAACCGGCCACACGAGGTGATGCATGAGCACAAGATCTCACCTGCCACCAAGGTGGCATATTTATCTGGAATAAAATGCCTGAATCCTTGGTATGCCAATTATGTCTCATGCTTTCTCTCTCTCACATAAAAAGTCTGCAGAGATTACCTCAAAATAAAAGCAAGAAAGAAAAAAAAATTAACTGTTTTATAAATTTTTTTCTTAATTTTTATTGACATTTTCCATGATTATAAAAAGTATTATATGGTAATACCCTCTCCCCCGACTTTCCCCTTTAAAATTCCATTCTCCATTATATCCCCACACCATCTCAATCATTCTACTTACAATATCAACTTATTAAGTACCCTCCTCCCTTCCTTTCTCTTCTCTTTATATCTCCTTTTTAACTTACTGGCCTCTGCTACTAAGTATTTTCCTTCTCACGCAGAAGCCCAATCATCTGTAGCTAGGATCCACATATGAGGGAGAACAGGTGGCGCTCTTGGCTTTCTGGGCCTGGGTTACCTCACTTAGTATAATCCTTTCCAGAAACATCTATTTTTCTGCAGATTTCATAACTTCATTTTTCTTTACTGCTGAGTAGAACTCCATTGTATAAATGTGCCACATCTTCATTATCCACTCATCTGTTGAGGGACATCTAGGCTGGTTCCATTTCCCAGCTATTATAAATTGAGCAGCAGTAAACATGGTTGAGCATGTACTTCTAAGGAAATGAGATGAGTCCTTTGGATATATGCCTAGGAGTGCTATAGCTGGGTCCTATGGTAGATCAATCTTTAGCTGTTTTAGGAACCTCCACACTGTTTTCCACAATGGCTGGACCAGATTGCATTCCCACCAGCAGAGTAGAAGGGTTCCACATCCCCGCCAACATTTATGATCATTTGTTTTCATGATGGTGGCCAATCTGACAGGAGTGAGATGGAATCTCAATGTAGTTTTAATCTGCATTTCCCTGATGACTAGTGACATAGAACATGTTTTTAGATGCTTATATGCCATTCGTATTTCTTCCTTTGAGAATGCTCTATTTAGCTCCATTGCCCATTTTTGATTGGCTTGTTTGATTTCTTATTATTTAGCTTTTTGAGTTCTTTGTATATCCTAGATATTAATCCTCTATCAGATATATAGCTGGCGAAGATTTTTTCCCATTCTGTAGGTTGACTCTTTGCTTTTTTCAGTGTGTCCTTTGCAGTGCAAAATCTTTGTAATTTCATGAGGTCCCAGTGGTTAATCTGTGGTTTTATTGCCTGAGCAATTGGGGTTGTATTCAGGAAGTCTTGCCAAGACCAGTATGTTGAAGGGTTCCCCTACTTTTTCCTCTAGCAGTCTTAGAGTTTCCAGTCTGATGTTAAGGTCTTTAATCCATTTGGATGTAATTCTTGTTCATGGAGAGATAGAAGGATGTATTTTCATCTTTCTACAGAAACATATCCAGTTTTCCCAACACCATTGGCTAAAGAGGCTGTCTTTTCTCCAATTTGTATTTTTGGCATTTTTATCAAATGTCAGGTGGCTATAGCTACCTGGGCTTACATCCAGGTCCTCTATTCTGTTCCATTGATCTAAATGTCTGCTTGTGTGCCAGTACCACGCTGTTTTTGTTACTATGGCTCTGTAGTATAGGTTAAAATAAGGTATGGTGATACCACCAGCCTTATTTTTGTTGCTCAGTATTATTTTAGATATTCGAGGTTTTTTGTGATTCCAAATGAAATTTTGGATTGTTTTTTCTATTTCCATGAAGAATGCCATTGGGATTTTGAGGGGATTGCATTAAATGTGTAGATTGCTTTGGGTAAAATTGCCATTTTCACAATATTGATGCTTCCAATCCAGGAACAAAGGATGTTTTTCCACTTCCTAGTGTCTTCTGCAATTTCTCGCTTCACTGTTTTAAAGTTCTCATTGTAGAGATACTTTATTTCCTTGGTTAGGTTCATTCCAAGGTGCTTTATTTTTTGGGGGGTGCAATTGTGAATGGGAGTGATTCTCTGATTTCATGCTCTCTGTGTTTGTTGTTAGCATATATGAAGGCTACTGATTTCTGTGTATTTATTTTGTATCCTGCTACATCGCTGTACATTTTTATCAGCTCTAACAGTTTGCTAGTAGAGTTTTTAGGGTCCTTTATGTATAGAATGATGTCATCTGCAAATAATGATAACTTGATCTCTCCCTTTCCAATCTGTATCCCTTATATGTGTGTCTCTTGTCTTATTGCTATGGCTAAGACTTCCATAACTATATTAAATAAAAGTCAGGACAGTGGACACCCTTGTCTTCTTCCTGATTTTAGTTGAAAAGCTTCCAGTTTTTCCTCATTAAGTAATATGTTGACTGTAGGCTTGTCATAAATAGCCTTCATTATATTGAGATGTGTTCCTTCTATTCCCAGTCTCTGTAGGACTTTTATCATGAAGGGATGTTGGATTTTGTCAAACTCTTTCTCTGCCTCTAATGAGATGATCATGTGATTTTTGTCCTCCAACCTGTTTATGTAATGTATTACATTTACACATTTGTGTATATTGAACCATCCCTGCAACTCTGGGATAAAGCCTACTAGGTCAGAGTGAATGATCTTTCTGATATATTCTTGTATTCTGTTTCCCAATATTTTGTTGAGAATTTTTCCATCTATGTTTATGAGGGATATTTGTCTGTAATTTTCTTTTTTTTCTGTCTTTGCCTGATTTTGGTATCAGGGTGATGCTAGCTTCATAGAAGGAGTTTGGTAGGATTCCTTCTTTTTCTATTTCCTGGAAAAGCTTAAGAAGCAATGGTGTTAGCTCTTCCTTGAAGGTCTGGTAAAATTCAGCAGTGAATCCATCTGGGCCTGGGCATTTTTAGTTGGGAGACTTTTGATAACTGTTCGTATCCCCATACATCTTATAGGTCTATTTAGGTGATTAATCTCATCTTGATTTAATTTGGCAGGTCATATAAATCAAGGAATTCATCCATTACTTTCTGGTTTTCATACTTTGTGGAGTATAGGCTTTTATAGTATGTACCTCTGATTTTTTTTATTTTAATTTGTCTGGCGTGTGTTGTGATGTTACCTTTTTCATCTCTAATTTTATTAATTTGTGTCTCTCTTTCTTTTGGTCAGCTTTGCTAAGGGTTTATCAATCTTGTTTATCCTTTCAAATCACCACCACTTTGTTTCATTAATTCTTTGGATTGTTTTTGTTGCTGTTGTTTCTATTTCATTAATTTCTGCCCTAATCTTTATTATTTCTTCCCGTCTTCTGATTTTTGGTTTGCCTTGTTCTTTTTCCAAGGCTTTAAGGTGAAGCATTAAGTCGTTTACTTGTGACCTTTCTAATTTCTAAATATAGCCACTTAAAGCTATAATATTACTCTTAGGACTGCCTTCATTGTGTCCCAGAGATTTTTGTATGTTGTGTTCTCATTATCTTTTGACCCTGTAAATTTTTTTTGATTTCTTCATTGAACCATTCATCATTTAGTAGTGTATTGTTTAGTTTCCATGATTTTGTGTAAGCACTATAGCCTTTCTTGCTATTGATTTGTAGTTTCAATCCACTGTGGTCAGATAGAGTGTAAAGAATTATTTCGGGCTGGAGAGATGGCTTAGCGGTTAAGCGCTTGCCTGTGAAGCCTAAGGACCCCAGTTCGAGGCTCGGCTTCCCAGGTCCCACGTTAGCCAGATGCACAAGGGGGCGCACGCGTCTGGAATTCGTTTGCAGAGGCTGGAAGCCCTGGCGGGCCCATTCTCTCTCTCCCTCTATCTGTCTTTCTCTCTGTGTCTGTTGCTCTCAAATAAATAAATAAATAAATAAATAAATAAATAAATAAATAAAAGAATTATTTCAATTTTCCTATATTTGTTAATATTTGCTTTGTGTCCTAATATATGGTCTATTTTTCTTTTTTCTTTTTCTTTTTTGGTTTTTTGAGGTAGGGTCTCACTCTAGCTCAGGCTGACTTGGAATTCACTCTGTAGTCTCAATGTGGCCTCAAACTCTCTGAGATCCTACCTCTGCCTCCCGAGTGCTGCAATTAAAGTCGTGCACCGCCACACCTGGCAATATGGTCTAATTTAGAGAATGTTCCATGTGCTGCTGTAAAGAATGTATATTCTGCAGCATTTCATGAAATGTCCTGTATATATGTTAGGTCCTTTCCTACTATGACCTCGTTTAGTCCAGATGCCTCTCTGTTTATTTTCTCCTTGGATGACCTGTCAATTAATGAGAATGGGTTGTTGAAGTCACCCACTACCACTGTGTTTGGTGTTATCTGTGACCTTAGTTCTAATAATGTTTGTTTGATGAATTTGGGTGCCGGCGTGTTAGGTGCATATATGTTTAGGATTGTAATATCCTCCGGTTGGAGTGTGCCCTTAATCAGTATAAAGTGATCGTCCTTATCTTTCTTGACTAACGTTGGACTGAAGTCTGACTTGTCAGATATTAGGATAGCAACCCCTGCTTGTTTCCTAGGCCCATTTGCTTGAAACACTGTTTTCCAACTTTTCACCCTAAGATAATGTCTATCCTTTCCAGAAAGGTGAGTTTCTTGGAGACAACAAATTGTAGGATCCTCCTTTTTACCCAGTCTGCAAACCTATGTCTTTTGGTTGGGGCCTTGAGGCAATTGATATTAAGTGATATTGTTGAAAGGTATGTATTTATGTTGGCCATTTTTTTTTGTGGTTCCGGTTCTACCTTTGTTCTCTTGTGTTAATTAGTATTTGAGTATTGCTTGTTTTTCCTAGGTTGCTTATATATGTGCTTTTCCTTCTCTTCGGCATGGTGGATTCTTTCAAGTATTTTCTGTAGAGCTGGTTTTGTCTTCAAATACTCCTTTAACCTGCTTTTGTCATGGAATGTCCTTATTTCTCCATCTATTTGAATGGATAACTTTGCAGGATAAAGTAACTGTGGTTGACAGTTGTTATCTTTCAGAACTTGGAATACATCACTCCAAGCCCTTCTGTCTTTTAAAGTTTGTGTTGAATAATCTGCTGTAGTCATGATGGCCTTGCCTTTGTAGGTAACTTGATTTTTCTCTCTATCTGCTTTCAATATTTTTCTTTGGATTGTGTGTTTGGTAGTTTGATTATAATATGTCAAGTAAAGCTTCTTTCCAAGTTTTCTCTGGTGTTCTAATAGCTTCCTATATCTGCACTGACACCTGTTTCCCAATTTGGGGGAAGTTTTCTTCTATGATTTTGTTGAGGATGCCTACTATGCCTTTGGAGTGAGATTCTTCTCCTTCTACTATGCCCTGAATTCTTATGTTTGATCTTTTCATAGTGTCCTGAATATCTTGAAATTCCCACTCATACTTTTCTATTAGTTTGTCTTTCTTTTTGTTGGACTGTATCAGATCTGCCACCTGCTCTTCTAGCTTAGATATTCTATCCTGTCCTTCATCCATTCTACTGGTGACATATTCTACAGAGATTTTTATTTCATTATCTGTGTTCTTCATTGCTAGTAATTCTGACTGGTTTTTCTTTATTATTTCTATTTCCTTATTTACGTCTTGTATTGCCTTCTTTATTTCATTAAATTGGTGTCCTGCATCTTCTTTGATTCTTTTGATTTCCTCTTTCATTCCTTTGATTTGTTCTTTGATTTCTTTGAACATATTTACCATAATTTTTTTTTGAAATCTTTCTTTTCTACTGCTGAAGCCGAGGCGCCACTGCCGGAGCTGCTTCGGCCTGCTTGTGTGGGTTCTGGATGCTCTGGGACACTCCTACTTCTCTGCTGCCATTTTAATTTCTCATACACCTCACTTTTTAGTAAATGTGTGTATTTTCCTGGGTTTTCTTTGGCCTTTTCTTCCCTAGGCTGCTTTTGTGTGGCTGCTATGCCGCCATCTTAACCAGAAGCTAAAAATCTAATTCTTAATGGTAGCATTTCTACTGGTGCATTTTTGAGTTACAAAGTCTGTCTCTCAATGAGGGTAATCTGTACACGTCTTTATCAAGATTTTTGTTAAGGCTATTAATTACAGAGGGTACTTCCAGGACTTACTGTTCAGAGACTACTATACTAGTTTCTAAAGGAAAAAGCATATATTCCCTTTCTCTTCAGAGTATACTAAGGATATTTCCCACTGAATCAAATACTCCACTTGCTACGGAAAGTAAGCTAAAAGTGTTCATTGAGTTCTCAGTATTCATGTATGTTCATCAATGTTATTGACATACAGATTTCTTTTTTCACATTTCTTCTTCCTGATATTTGTGTCATAAAAACGGTAACTAGTTTAAAGATATTACACAGTTTATATCTTTTTTATGTCATTTAGAGTAAATGACAAAAATAACCACTGTTTAAATGATTTTTTTTTTAAAGAGAGACAGAGAAAGGCAAAAAGAGAGAAAGAGAGGGAGGGAATAGGCACACCAGGGCCCTCAGCTCCTGCTAACGACCTCAAGACATGTGTGGTGCGTTGTGGTGCATGATCAAGATTGCATGCTTGCATCACTGTGCATCTGGGTACATGGGACCTGGAGATTCAAATAGTAGTTCTTAGGCTTCACAGAGAGCACCTTAACTACAAAGCCATCTCTTCAGCCTGAAAATAATTTTTTGATAGAATTTTCTATATTTCAGCACTGAAGGAAACTCTTACCTTTGCTTTAACAAAGATTTTCCTTAGCCAATTCAGTCTTGGTAACATTTAAAAATCTACAGTTTTCTAATACTTCCTTATCCTTGATAAGCTTGAAGCGCACAGAGGTTTGTGTTTATTGGTTGTGTACACTGAATTATTTTTCTTATACAGACTAACAGTTTGTTAAATAGCTCTTTGTATTAATAAATATCTCATGTTTACATGTTGTTTATCACAAGGAAGTTCTAATTACATCATTTATTTTTGTCTCCTCATTTTCAGAGCTAGTCATTTTTTGTTTTGAATATGTTATATGAGAATAATGCATGCTTTATATTTAGGACCATTTGTTAATTTCTACAATGATATATATCTCTGTCTAAGGACTGTATTTGTGTTCATTGTTCACTTTTTCAGAATCAATGGAATTGAGAGCTAGGGAAGCTTGTTAGAGAAGAACTTGTATTTGTTTGTGTGTACTATTGGCATACATGCATTGTTTCTTCATGTATGTGATTGTAATAGAGCAAACTAGGACTATTTTAAGAAGCAATCTAGTGTTTTGCTTGGTTTTAGACAAAGGGTCTGTCCCTGTGGAAGTGAAATATACAGTTAGGTAGCTGGACTCTCTGATGAGTTCCAGAATTCCTCTTACATCTGTACCACCAGCAGTGGGAAAACCAAGATATGTGGACCCACATGGTTTTTACACATATGCAGATGATTAAGTTTTTATTCTTCTAATCTCATGAATTACACACTATCTAATGGATTTCTACACTTTTAAGAATGTTTATTTCTTTCATAAATACTTCACTACAAATTTTCCTGGACCTAATTCTTATTGGTTGGCTTTAAAAAAAAATTTTTTTTTGGTACAAAATAGCATGGTTTTCATAAATTAAACTTTTGTAAATTTCTGCTTCCATTTTTCTTTGTGTCTTAATATTGCTAGTAAATCTGATGTCAATGCTTAAAAAAAATCCTGTGTGATCATGATATGTAAAGAAACCAATGTAGATATGTACATCCTCAAGTTTATGATGAGTGGTAAGACATTGGCAACTTTTCGTTTGTCTCTCAGGAATATTTTACATTTTGCTGTAGAGAATGAAGTGAATATATGTGAAATCTGAGGTAGAAGTTCAATCCTCCTTGGTGAGTTGTCTCTAGTTGGTTGCTGTAGTTGGTGGTGGTGGTTTTTGAGGTAGTGACTCACTGTATTGTAGGCTGACATGGAATTCACTATGTACTCTCAGCCTGGCCTTGCACTCATGGCACTCCTCCGCCCTCTGCAACCCAAGTGCTGGGACTAGAGGCATGGACAACAATTACCAGATCTCAGCTCACTTTTCGGGATTCAGTAACATGCTAACTATTAACCTCTTTGTCATATAATCCATATACTTCCTGATTTTTCAATAATAAATGTGACAAAACACAGGCAATACTATTTATTCAAAATTTTGCACATTTTTTCTACTTCAAATTGACTTGATTTTACCTCTTATTTCTCCACCACCAAATGTGGCTTTTCTAAAATGAAAAAGACAAAAGAAATGTATCCAAAGTGTGATAAGGACTATGAGGTGGGGCCAGATCATCTAAGTTCCAGTAATAAACTTTTTATTCAGCGTGCATTGACAGTTATAAGAAATCAATTCATTTAATCTCAGAGGGAGCTACTAATACTAAAATCAGCAATGGGAAATACATGGACAGGGCAGACTGGGTGAAGGATCAGAAATACTCAAACATGAGTACAATCTGGAATGAAAGATGATTACAAGTCTGTAGTTTTTTTTTATTATTTATTTATTTGAGAGCGACAGACACAGAGAGAAAGACAGATAGAGGGAGAGAGAGAGAATGGGCGCGCCAGGGCTTCCAGCCACTGCAAACGAACTCCAGACGCGTGCGCCCCTTGTGCATCTGGCTAACGTGGGACCTGGGGAACCGAGCCTCGAACCGGGGTCCTTAGGCTTCACAGGCAAGTGCTTAACTGCTAAGCCATCTCTCCAGCCCAAGTCTGTAGTTTTTGATTCTGCTTCCATAGAGACCTACTTGCTGCAAGCAATGTGAATCTTCTTATACCTGGGGAATTATAAGTGATGGTTATTTACATGGATGTGAGGGGATATTGAGAACATCATCAGTGTCAGGGTATAAAGAAAATCATATGGGTGTTGTTTGAACATGGGCAATATGAATGAATGTATTCTCATGAATAAAAACTAACACCAAAGGGCACTGTCTTTGGGTTATCAAGTACGTTTATGCTGGCATATTTTCCAGGGTCTACTACTTCACATGACTTTTCTTGTCATGATAGAAGTGTGAGATTCTGTGTATATAGTGATGTCCAAGTCACACCTCTAGGCCATGCATGGCGATGATGAGCCTCATTGAATTATTGTAAATATGCTGTCAATGTGATGTCTACATTCAAAGGAGTATTAAAATGCCTAATAATCATTTCAGATTTCATTTTTATTAAATTAATTAATTTTTTTCTTCATTTAATGAAAATCACTATTTAAACAGGACTAATTTCACATTACATTAATTATAAATATTTCACTAATGCACCATTTATTTCATGTTTTTGTATTAATAATTTTTTTAAATTATTTTTATTTATTTATTTGAGAGCTACAGACAGAGAGAGAAAGAGTAAGATAGAGAGAATGGGCGTGTCAGGGCCTCCAGCCATTGCAAACGAATTCCAGATCTTTTTCGCCCCCTTGTGCATCTGGTTAACATGGGTCCTGGGGAATCGAGCCTCAAACCTGGGTTCTTAGACTTCACAGGGAAGTGCTTAACTGCTAAGCCATCTCTCCAGCCCTGTATTAATAGGTTTTGTTTTTAAGATTGAATTGACTTCAAATGCTATTTAGCTTGAACATTTGAATAGTTGTGAGAGCCATGTTTCTACTTACACAGTCAATATCTCCATTTTGGACATGTGTCTGTAAAATACAAAAAAGAGGATAAAGTGGTATTACATTCACTTCATAAATGAGAAATCTTTAATCATAAGTATTCTGAATGAGAAATGGCCATCAGAGGATGACAGAGATTCTTTAATCTTTATTTTCCCATGATAGCCCAAGAGTGATTCACCTGTCTTGGTGACATCCAGGATATTTTGAGTTGCAATTTGCTTGTCACTAATAATCTTGTTATACTCTTTCTGTGTCTCTTCACTGATAATGTGGCATTTTGCTGAATTATGGAATAGAAGTCAGAAAATATGGCTATTAGATTCCTTTCTAAACACAAAACCCATCCTACTTTATAAACCATAGGTTGATCAAGCTTTATTTTCCCAATGGCACATCATGCTTTCTGTTCATTATCCCCCTTATGTTGGTAATGTAACCCAGCAAGGACAACTTAATTGGAGATCAATTTATACATTCAGGTTTATGTCATTTTTCTAGATTTTGGAAAAATGGCATGAAAGTAATTTTGTCTCTCATATTTTTACTTCAAAAGGTAAGGAACGCTGTAAAGCACATTTGGAAATTTGTGATGATTGGATCTGAATGTGTCAATGACACTGTTCCTATTGTGTCCCAGTCTATGTTATGGAATCTACTCTCTACTCTTTATGTAACAAAATAAATGAAAGGGGAAATCACTAAAGAGCTCACATAGTCCATGGGTTATAATATAGAGTTTCTAAAAGTTTTATAGTCAATTTCCACACATACACATAATATTCCCTGGCATTATCCCCCTTGCTCTCCCTCCTCTTAAATCTCCCTATTTTCTGAATCTCTTTTTGTGAACAACAACAAGCAAAAGAAAATACAAAGTGAAAAACTTAACATCAAGTTTGACAGAATAAAATTTAGTTCCATTATAGAAGAGATGTGACGTTCACATCAGAAAACATAAAATGATGCCACTATTTTTTTCTTGTAGAGATAGCCCCAGTCCAACATCCTTTCCTATGTTAGGTGATAATATTGAAGGCCTCCATCATACAGTGCTCAATCATGACCTCACACATCGTCCTGATCTTCAGTGTGAGAATGAGTTTTGGACATTGTTATATTCATGGTGTGTGTGTGTGTGTGTGTGTGTGTGTGTGTGTGTGTGTGTAAATATGTATGTGGAGTATTCTGAGTCTTACTTGGGGGTGAGATCCTTCAATCTTTATGTGGATGTCTGTACAAGAAGAGTGGCTATACTTTTGTTTCAAAAGTGGAATATACAGCATGATTCACATAATTATGAGTTACAGAGAGGCACTGATGCAAAAATACACAGAAAGTAACCAATGAAACAGAGAATTACCTATGCTTTATAAAGTTGTGGTAAGGTTTTCTCTTCTTTTTGTTTTGTTTGTTTTTGAACTTAAGAACCCTTTCTAATCCAGGCACACCTGAAATTCAATATGTAGTCTCAGGGTGCCTAGAACTCAGTACCTCTGCCTCCATTGTGCTGGGATTAAAGGTGTGTGCCACAATGCCCACCTCAAGTTATGGTAAGGTTTTAAGACACATGTGAACACATTCCTATACCAGGTTAGATCATGAAAAAATGCATACACATCTCATAACTCATCTCCAAAGTACCAAAACATCCCCAAAACATAATCAAACTGAATACTTACACAAAACTACAAACACATCTTGATGGTTATATTGATCATAAAAATAGTGAAAATGTAATATCATTGAATTGGTTGAGACAAAATCCACTGAGAAGTAATTCACCTTTGGGACCGAGAAGAAATATGTTTTCAAGATTAGACAACAGTACCATATCTTCTACTAATTTGATATGTCTATTTTTTTATTTAAAATGTGAAACACATGAGTAGAAAAGATGGCTTAGTGGTAAAGACATTCATCTGCAAAGCCAAAGAACCGTGGTTTGATTTCCTAGGATACACTTAGGCCAAATGAACGAGCTGGCACATGTATTTGGACTTTGCAGTAGTTGGAGTCCCTGGGATGCTAATTCTCTCTCTCTCTCTTTCTCCTCTTTCTCTTTCAAATGAATAAAAAAAATAAGTAAAATATGGACCACTTCAAGAGTTTGTTTGCCACTCTTAAACAGGGGCCATGGTGATCTAATCTGTATCGTTCCAATTTTAGTAAATTTACCACTTCAACCACCTCATCGTAAATAAAAACTGTCTCTAATTCAACATACACCAAATATCCTACTTACAAAAGTTATGAAGATTAATAATTGTAGGATGTATTGAGGTAATTTTAAGTCCAGGTGGTTAATTCCAGACACATGAGCAATTATTTGGTTGCATCACATTCAAATTAGGGTCATTTAAAATCTAACTAATGGGCAGAAGAGATGGCTTAGTGGTTAACACACTTGCCTTTGAGACCTGAGTACTCAGGTTCTATTCCCCAGTACCCTCATCAGAGAGTTGTAGAAATTGGTGCATACATCTGGAGTTTCTTTGGAGTGACTAGAGATGGTGGAGTTGCCATATTATCTTTCCCTCTTTAGTAAATAAATTAAAAAATAATAAAAGTCTTAATTGCTGAGTGCCTAAGAACAGCAGTGATATGAATGAAAGTTGGGATGACCTTACTGGAATAGATTAACTACATTAGTCATTTAATAAGGGTCTGGGTAGAACATAGTCTTCATATAATAATATTTAAAAAAAATTTATATGCAAATTAAGCTTTGATAAAAACATAGTAGATATATCCAGAAAAGGAAATATGTGGCCATTTTGTTTGTTTGCCTTAAAAATCCTATACTGGAACTGCATTAACTAATGACCCAAACTTGAAAAACTATGGCTAGATAGTGTATACTTAAAAATATATTTGTTTATATATTTTAGCAGAGTGGGTGAAAGAGATAGAGAGAGGGATGAAAGGAGAGAGAGTGAGAGAGAGAGTGATTGAGAATGGTCAAGCTAGGTCTTCCAACCATTGCAAATGAGATCCAGATGTACCCTCTGAATACACTCTGAATCTGGCTTTGAGTGGGCACTGAGTAATTAAACTTTGGTCCTTGGGCTTTGAAGTTCCTTAACCTCTGATCCATCTCACCAGCTCTCTTTTAAAATATTTATTTACTTATTTAAAAATATTTATTTATTAGGCTGGGCATGGTAGTGCATGCCTTTAATTCCAACACTCAGGAGGAAGAAATAGGAGGACTGTTGTGAGTTAAAGGCTGTACTGAGAGTACATAGTGAATTCAAGATCAGCCCCTATTTCAAAACACTTCTCAAAAAAATTGATTGATTGATTCATTCATTCATGCATTCATTTTAGAATGAAATATTGTGAAGGAAACAGAGAGAATTTTGTTGGACAATATTAACTCTAAATACTGACATTTTATATGAATGATCAAAGTACCTATGGGTACATTGTCAATACTGAATAAAATTGCAGTCATTTCATCAGTCCATGGATTTCCCACAAATTGTAATCAAGAACATGCAACAGCTTGAAATCATGGAGGACATAAACTGTCATGTATTGATCACATCAAATCCCATAGGACAACCTTACAATGTGATGTAAATCATAAATCCTGGGGTCTCTGTATGAGTTTGCATTAGGAGGACTTTGCCTTGCTTTTACAACTGTGAGTGAAAACAGTGTTAGTTTTTATGTCATTTGTGTTTTTATCCACTATAGTAGAGTGGAAACACACCAATGTCACTATTTAAATTCTATATTACTTAAAGAATAATTGCCAATATTCATTGTAAACTAAAATTTGTAAGGTCATAGTTGATGTCAACGGGCTCTAATATGTTTCCTACATCTGAAAGTAAATGTCTATGCCTTTTGGCCATGCAACAATTGGGTAATCCCACAATGAGAACCATGTGAGAAAAGGGTTTTCCCAAACTCCATAGGCAAAATATAATCCACTTTTTCAGAGCATTTTACAAGTAGAATTCGTAACAAGTAGCAGAATTTTTTGTTGACCTCAGAAATCCATTCATGTGAAATTGAGAGCTAAACACCATTTTATATTTTGAATGTGTGCAGTTCATCATTTCTTTGCACAGAACGTTTTAAGAATGTCAAGTGGTGTAATGGTCTGTGTAAGAATATAGGTGAGCATCTTGGCTCATATGAAAAGACAATACCAACAGATCTTTGAAACCTATTATACCTACTTCTGTAATCCCCACCAAGATGACGGAACCAGATTCTTGGGGAGGTACGATATGGGTCATGGAATGTCCACAAGTCAGTGGCATTAAAAACAATAACCTCTTCTGATTTCGGCCATATTTGAAGTGGATGACCTGGAAGTGTGAGAAACAATAAAATTCTCATGTGGTAAGATGCTTCTGTTCAACACTGGCTCAGATCAAGAGATAGTAAACAACATGGCCATGAGGCTGAAGGCACTCTAGGGTTGGTTTTACATAGTCACCCACGAAGATCTGATACTCACTAAAATTGCTAAATAGATATATTAAATTCAGTGCTTTGAGTCTGTATCGGTGGCACTCTCCATCTTGCCTATAGGGAAATTATAAGAAATACATTAGGCATCCAAAATATACAACATACTACTGAATGAGTAAAAAAGGATTATACACAGTTCATATGCTGAGAGCAAAACTCGCTCTGATTGCCCTGTGCATTGTCTTCATTTACTTGACAGAGTTCTTATGCAATTATTCTGTACATTTGAATCTGTGTCAGCATGGTTAACTTTGGGGGAGCAGATTGTGTGTGAAACACATCTAGCAGAGAGGAGTGTCTGTATCCCATGATGGCCTGAAGCCTTGCCCTTTAATGGAGACAGCCAAACCTTGCCTCATACATTGGATTCTAGGTGCAGGTGCATTGGGGAATGACAGCCACACTCCTCATGCTGAGGATCAGACTGGAATTTTTTTGATGTATTATTTATTTGTTTCTTCAGGAGACAAGAAGAGGCAGATAGAGAGAAAGAGAGAATAGGCATGCCAGGGCCTCCAACCACTGCAAGGGAACTCTAGACGCAAATGCCCCCTTGTGCATCTGACTTAGAGGGGTCCTGGGGAAATGTACTGCGGTCCTTAGGTTTCACACGCAAATGACTTAACTGGTAAGCCATTTCTCCATCCCAAGACTGCAATATTGACATCTGTAAATTCACACTTTAGTTTTCTGTCTGCCAGTACTGTTTCTACGTCTTTATGGATTTATTCAGAAATTGTATGATAATTATGTCTCTGGTGAAATGTTTTTTGTTTGCAATTCTAACTGTATCTTGAATGTATATACTTAGAACACAGTGTTAAGATCTGTAATGTATGAAATGTACAGGCCAGGAAAGTGAAAATAGCATGATACCAACCCTGATTCCATATGTAACATTCTATTGCTGTGTTCTGTCTCTCTCTTTCTCTATCTATCTATCTATCTATCTATCTATCTATCTATCTATCTATCTATCTATAATCTAACTATCCTTCACATTTCCTAACATACTAATTTGTGAGAAAAAAAAACAAAGTGAAACATTTTTTTTCTTTCTGGGTTCCAATCATATTACTTTATTATAACAGACAGAAAAAAATTAAAAATGAACATTCTCAACCAATATTTTTTATAAGAAATAGAAGCATACCTCATATTCGCTTGTAAGCAAACTCATAGAAAATAGTACCATCCATTCATATTAAGAACAATGTTTTATTTTTCTCATTTTCTAATTATACTTATCCACTGCATACTGCAAGTACCCGTACATTTATGCCATCCTTCATCTTTGGTTCATCTTGTTCTCATACTTTCTCACCTGATAACGACACCTTCCAAAAATTTACATATCAGTGTTAATGCATTGGATTTCACTTGAATATTGAGCAACTATCTTGGTTTACGTTAAACCCTAATACAAGAGAGGAGAGTAGTTTTGAATTTTTTTCTTTTCCCCTTCTATTTTTTTTATTAGTTTTCTATTCAGCAAATGCAGGCAGTTTAGTACCATTATTAGGCTTATCCATGACCTACCCCCTCCCCATTGGCCCCTCCTTGTTGAGGTATATGGGTCATGCCTTGTGGAGTTAGCCGACAGTTATTGTGATAAATGTCTCTGCATATCACGACCCAACATGTGGCTCTGACATTCTTTCCCCCCCCCCTCTTCTGCAAAATATCCCTGAGCCAATTTCAAACAATTGAAATTCTGCTCACAAGGGTTCTTTCCAGTGTGGTCCTGATATTGTCAATTTCTTTCTTCAGGTGTATGTATCATGCACATGCATACTTTTAAGAATATCGATTTAATTATGGGTCGTGCAATGGTGAGCCTGCTGTCAATATTGTTTGTGTTTTTCATTGACCTATTTCTCATGCTGAGTTTTTTCTTGCTGAACCTGGATCTCACTGAATCTTTCAGGGAAATAATAGGCACGTCTTTGTGGTCAACATTTCTCTGCTTCCCTAACACTGGACTTTCAGAACTATGGATTTTTATATTCTAACAAGCTAAACTAAGCTCCTCAGGCTTGAAAGTTAAACAAATTTATCCACAGAACCATCTCCACAACTTATAGACTTTTTGAATTGGGAAGCAAATAGGTCAGATTCCTGGTATCTTTCAAATTTCTATGTAATCAAAAATAGTTGGGGAAATTTTCTTATTTCTAGAGTTAATGATTTTGCAGTAAGACACCGTCCCTACTGTCATGAACATATTAACAATTTCAATCACTTTATGGAAGGTCATTATTAGGTAAGTGTGTGCCATGCAATGGTGAGGTGTAGTTTCCTTGCTTCTAATGTCCTTCAAATTTAAGCACGTGATTATTTTGAGTGTTGGAGGAAGTTCTTGGAGATGGAGTGTTTCCTTTTCACACTGGATTTGCTTAAAGTCAATGTATAAATAATTCTGCTAACAAAAATTGTGAATAAATTCACGTATATGTACCTGATTGTAAGGTCTATGAAAGTAACCCAGAATTTATGACACTAAAGAATTTTAGCAGATAATTAATTCATGACTTATCCAATCCAATTGCATGTGGTGGCATATGCCTATTATCACACTACCTGAGAGTGTTAGGCAAGAGTTTCAAGAATGCGAAGTCATTTTCAAAGTCATGGATTAATTTTGGAGAAGAAAATAGTATGCTTTCTCTGCTAAGTATTGAAAAACTCCCAAGCAGAGCCACTGGGTCTTCTAGAGTTTATCATGTTATGGGCATGACAGGTAGCATATTTTTCTTAGCATGTTCAAAAAGTTAATATAAATCATTAACATCAGCTAGAGCTGTGCATCTCTGGTCATTTAAGATTTATCCATTGGAATTTTAACTGGCTCCTGGCAGGGACTGAAATGTAGCATAAGCAAACACCTCATGGTTCTCTCAAGAATGGACAGCAACTCAATTTTTCATAGCAGTTCTCTGTGTCCCACCAGAAATTTGTCACCTTTGTAGCAGCCAGAATGCCACATTTGGTTTCTTGCACACAAGAAAAATCTTTCTTACCTCAAATCAAAAGTGAGGAACATTTCCTTATAAGCATCATAAAATTCCACCTCACGTATGTAAATCCTTAACAGGCCATTCTCTACTATTGCGATTAACCTGTGTGAAGCTATGGACACCGTGCGATATTTCCCTGAAAACTAAAAGGGAATGTTCAATTAGAAGCATCAGCCATTCCTCTAACTTTTCTCATCAATATCTATTGTGACCATGGCACCTGATTTTACTCGTAAAAATATAAGCATCAAATCCTTGTGGGTGGAGATGTAGTTTCAAATTCATGCACATTGTCATAATTTCCCTTGAAAATATGGTTAAGTCCAAGGGATATACTGC
This sequence comes from Jaculus jaculus, assembly GCF_020740685.1. Lineage (NCBI taxonomy): Eukaryota > Metazoa > Chordata > Mammalia > Rodentia > Dipodidae > Jaculus > Jaculus jaculus. Next base: position 286,841 of record NW_025423388.1, read on the forward strand.
AGTATTTGCACCTTATGGAAATGTATGTAATTTTTTGGCCAATCATAATGATTAACCTTAGCTATTTATTTATTTAAGTTGTGCTTGAAATTTTTCCTTAATATTTTATTTTATTGTCTATTCACAGTCTTCTTGAAATACTAAAAATGCGTTAGGACATGAAAAAGGAATTTAAGGAAAATCAACTCTATTTATGAGTGCTCATCCATTCTATGGTATCATTTTAAAAGTGGTGCTAACTTACTCTCCCTTGGAGAATATGCTTCTCTTTTCCAGATATATGTAGATCCTAAGGAGAGAGCCACCCCATCATACCTCAAAAGGGCCAAGGTTGAATGTAAGAAAAATTGGCGAAACAAACAAGGGTGCTGTTTTCCTGATGAACCAGATAACAGCAAAAGGGGAAAGGAGAACAACATAGAGAAAGATCAACTCCTACCAAATCAGAGAGCCAGAGCCTCAGAGGCCACCAACACCTCATCACTGCAGCAGACTAAAAATGAACCCAACATCGTTTCAGGGAAATTCAACAAGGAGGGTCCAATGGGGAGGCGGTAGGTCATGGATGAGCCTAATAATGGTACCAAACTGACTGTATTTGCTGAATACAAAACTAATTAATAAAAATAAATAAATAAAAGTGAAAAGAGCAAGGTATTCCATGGCAAGTTATAGAAAACCTTACCAAAATAAAATATGGAAGGAATCACATTTATAGCATAAATTTTAAATGATTTCTAAGATATAATCTCTGATAATTCTTTTTTTTAGTAGGGTTTCAGTCTCTTCCAGGCTGACCTGGAATCTACTACGTAGAACACAGTATTTTATTCTTCACACCTTCATATCAAGTAAAACCTAATTTAATAATATTAAGAGAATCATTACTGGGCTATGAAAGCACAGGCAGAAGGGTGAGCTCTGTTGAATCAGATTCATGCCCTTGTAGAAGGGACATTCACCTGAGATCATGATCACCTGCCCTCTGTCAGTTCATGGTAGCCACAGTACCTTCAGAGGTTTCTTCTCAGCACACACCAAGCAGCAGAGAGGCACAGCTAGCAATGGAATCTTCATGGTCTTAATATCTGTCTCCTCTCTTCCTGAGAAGCTCAGGGCAGCTCTCTCACTCTGCTGAGATGTGGTAGGATGCTGTAGATAAAGTCCATATCTGCAGGATGTGAAGGGATCCAATTGGCAATCACAAGACTCTGAAAGTTTTTTTTTTTTCTTTCTCTCTTTTCTCTTCCTTTCTATTACTTTCTTTCTTTCTTTTTTTTGCACATCCTGATTCAAGGTGGTTTGTGTCTGCATTTGGCATTGCTTTATTTTGATAATGAGATTAGTAATAAGTGATTGCAGAACTGAACTGGAAAATTGACATTATACACCTGAACGTGCACCATCTATAAGAAATGTTTTAAGAACAAAAAGTCCTTTTATACTCTGTTATATAATGGAGGAGAATGGAAGACAGGGAATCAGGAGTTCTGAGAACATGGGCAGAATCTGGGTTGGGTCTTGAGCTTCCCTTTGGCACTAGATGATTGCTGGTGTGGTTACTCAGTTTCATGAGGGCAGCAAGGGATTTGGTATGGCCTTGGAATAGTATGAGGCTATGAGATACTGGAGGGACATGATGGCAGCCATCATTAGAATGGAGAGAAGGATGTTGAGAACCTCAGTCCATTGTGGTATTTGAGCACAGAATTTACTGTGACTGCTACAGAGCTTCAATTGTTGTGTAGGGATAGGCTGTGGGCTGGCATGATTTTGAGAGATTTAAAAACTAGGTCTCAAAATGCTTCTTTGAGTTATTGAACTAGGATATAACTTAAACCCTGCAGTTTTCTGGAAATTAAATGAGCTATGAGAGAGGCATAGCTTCTTGGAATACATTGACACATGACACTGGGGTTCTGCTTTGTTCTTAAAAGAGAAGTGGGATAGGTGTGGTGATGCACACCTTTAATCACAGCAAAGAGGTGGAGGAAGCAGGATCACTGACATTGAGGCCATTCTGAGATTACTTAGTGAATTCTACATCAAAATGGACTAAAGTGAGACCGTAGTTCGAAAGGGGAGAGAGGGAGAGAGAAAACCGGTGTGACAGAACCATAACTCCCTGTGTGCCATGTTCAGTAAGGCAAGATGTTCACTCTATGGGAAGGGTAGATATTACGCTTATGGGGAATCTGCTTGGGGAAAGTAGACACTATACTAAATGCTGATGCAGTGTGAGACAGGTTACTGGGAGAACAGTGACAAAACTGAGGGAATCAAAGTTCATATGAGGACGTGGTGGGGAATCAGAATAAAATATAGGCACTCCCAGGGGCATCAGGCTCTGTGCACATGGAAGTAGTGGGCCCCAAGGAGCTATCAAGAACCTTTCCAGGTATTGTAACTGGCCAAACCTGCTATCATCTGAGTCCTCCAGTATAATCAAGGGCTAAGACTATAACACAGCACACTAACCTAGATTCCAGGGTTTCCATAGTTCTCCAGGCACCATCATAAAAATGCATATTCCCCACCTCTGAGGTCTAATGGAAGGCTATCACATGGTGAAATTGAAAACCACCTTCCTAAAGTACCCCAGGTGGAGGGACAGTTCCGCCTCCAGGAGCTTCCCACAGTGTGATTCCACTCCCAAATACAGTTGGAGAAAAATTTATACAAATGAATGTCTTTATGGTAACAGTGTAATCATGATTCAGAAACAAGGCAGAGAGTTATTGTTTCACCAGTTTTGACAGGGTAGTATTATGCTTTTATGTCTGAGAAGTATTGCATTGTCTATGTGTTAATTGTTTTCACCAATTTCTTAGTTCTTTCATAAATAGGTTGTTTCCAGGTACCAATTTTGGGATGGATATGGTTAAGGTCAGAAGAGTTGAACTCTGCCAATAACTAAATCCCCACAATACATTTTTCCTCCCATGAAAAACCTCAATTTATACTTGACATTTCTTTGTTTAAATCATGTGTGATGAACTCATTGGTCATCCTGAAATTTGACATTTTCTCAGTCCATCCTGATACACCAAACAGTGTGGAGCTATGTTTGATATTTATATTTCTAACAGGATTGCTCCAAAGGGAAGTTTAGGGTGAGCAGGAAATTCGGCTTCTTGCACATGAGTGAATAAGCACAATCCCTATGTGATTGTATAAGAACAGCAACACAAGCTGTGATGAGCTCCGTTATGTAATGAAGTATCAGGTCTGCACCCAAATACAATGCTTCTATAGTACATGATCTTTTATAACTTTTCATTCCAAATTCAAGACTGTTCATACACGTGTTCAATTTTATTCCCATATAACACCCTAACTATCCTTTTAACCTTTTATCCCACAAAAGTCTATATTCAATTTTAGCAACGCATTAAAACAATGAAATTTTTGTCTCTTATACTCAGTTGTCTTTCACTTATTATGTGCTTTATACAAGACTGTATATCTTCCATAGGCAATGGAGAAGTTTTATACCTACATTACAAATCCAGTCATCCATAGAGCCCATAACGGATTCTACGTTCAACTGTGCTAAAAAGGAAGTTTAATGTATGTAAAACAAATTAAAAAGCTATCCCTAGGCAGACACTCTGGTACAATTCACCATCCCTTGCTGTAAAGACCCAAACAAAAACATTGCTCTATGGGTACAATTCTTACACTTACTGTTGGGGTCAGCTAATGCTATTTTTAAATGCAGGCAATTCCTAAACGTTCCTGTCACAGTCTACTGAGGCAATTTCTCAATAATAAAATTCCTACATTTACTGGTAAGTGTATATGAAAAGTCTTTCTCAACAAACACAGCGTATACCCTGGGTAGCAAGAATCTACTAAGGCTGCTTCTCAATGAGGACAATTAATCCAGTGGATGTTCAGAGAGTATTAAATCTCTTTCACAATCAGGTTTGTTGATATACTTGCATGTCTGATTATATCAAGGCTAGTTCAAATGAGTGAAATTTCCACACTCACTAGCCAGAGTATATGAAGTAATTTTTTAATGATGGCCATTCCTACCTTTGCATGGCACCATGTATTTAGATTGATTCATAATGAGAGAATTCCTACACTTGCTAGTTAGTGAATAAAAAGCATGTTTCTCATTAAGGCAATTCCTGGTCTTAGTTTTCAGCATATGAAGGCTAATTTTCAAAGATGTTATATTATCCATTTTCAGATCAAAGTCTAGTAAGGCTTTTTGACAGTTAGGTCCATTGCTACACATGGTGATCAGAGGTTATAAAGGCTATTTCTCAGTGTGGGCAATTCTTGCACATGCTGGTCAGAGTCTTGTCAAGCCATGCCTTAAGGAGTGCCATTTTTTTCAGTTGTGGACAAGTGCACTAAGCCTATTTATCAAGGAGTTCCTTTACAACAATTGATAGTCAGAGTAAATTAAGACTATTTGTAAACAACAGCAATTTCTAATTTTGCTTATCTAAGTCTTCAATGTCTATTTCTCAACAACAGTATATGCTACCCGTGCTTTCTATAGAAATATGCAAATAATTTGAAAAAATATTTTATTATTTATGTATGAAGAGAGGAAGAGAGAAAATAAGAGATAGAGAGAAAGAAAAAAAGGATATGCCAGGGCTTCTTTCTCCTGCAAATGTCTTCTAGATGCATGGACCACTTGGTTCTTCTGTCTTATATGTGTGCAGAGGAATTAGATTAAGGCCATTAAGCTTTCTAGGAAGCACCTGGCCCTGTAACACAAAACCATTACTTTAGCCCAGCTGTATTTCTTATTGTTTTCAATCAATATTTTAAAAAATCTGTAATTAATGAATCTCTGTCTGCATGTGATGCAGTTACTATTCCCTCAGTTCTGGCTGTACCAGCGACTAAGTGCCTCTATTTTAAATGAATTCTGCAAGACACAGAAGGACCTGGATATCCTTGACCTAGCAGTGCCTGGCACTACCTATGCAAGACAATCATAATAGGAGGAAATGATGATGACCTCAAAATAAAAGACTATTTGAGCAGGTGAGTGAATATGATGGAGAGTGGAATTGTAAAGGGGAATGTGACAGGGGAAGGAATTATCATTCTTTATTTTTCATAATTATGTTAATAACAGAAAATATTGTCTCTATTTCTGGTGAAATAAATTGGCTATCAGGTCATGTTTGTTTCTGCTCTGGTGTAAAGCCTTAACCTCACATGGGGAATGAGAGCCTTGGCTGAACTTAGAATACAAAGCAAATACAGATTTAATAGCACCTTACGTTTCTGCTCCAATGTGCTTATATACAGAGGTGATCAGGTAACACAAGCAAAGGAGATAAAATGCCAGATTCCGTACTGTCTATGTGCCTTACAATTTCTATGTACATATGATAAGAGGCCCTAAGTGGCCCAAATGATAGGTCAATACTTTTCACAAAAACAGTGTGTATGTATTTGTTATTGTAGGACTTAAATCATACTCAAATTGGGTGATTTAATTTTGTTATTAACAATTAATGAACGTTTCTCCATAACTGTTAGCATATTTTGCCTGCATATATAAATTTATATATTTAATACATAATACCCACACTCTCTTTGTTTCAGATACAGCTTGGTTTTCCCACAGGAATACAACAATCTTAATTTTTAATGTTTATTATTATCATTATTATTATTATTAACAACACCAACATAGTTCATATGGATACATCCTATGTTGGTACCCTGTTTTCCTTTGTCCCTTCCCACATTCCACTGGGGACACTCCTGAGTGGGGTTGCAGGTATGCCTCATGGGGTTGTGGTTTATGCATTTTGGGAGCAGCTGTCAGTTTTTCTCTGGGGAGGGAGTTTCTCTGGGCATGATGTCTCAATCTGTGCATCTTCAAATCTTTTTGGTGCTCTTCTGCAAAATTTTTGAGCCATGGTGGGCGAATTTTAAGTCTACTTCAGTGGTGAGTACTTAGGAGCCTCTGGATATTTGCTTTGGTAGATGTTGAGTATCCTCAGAGTCTGTCTTCTAAACCCTGGTGGTGATTATCCGGTTCAGCATGGAAGCAGTACTCTTGCTCATCACCACAGTTACTCTGTAATTTCAGCTGCTTCTAGGCTGAAGTGTGAGGGGTCCTTTATCTCCTGAGGTCTATCTACTCTATGTGCACACTATCTGGCAGTGGTATCCTGAAATTGTGGACACCGGGGCCCGTCAATCAGGAGGGTGGAGCAAGGAATATTCTTCAGTGGCATGTGTGCAGGATCCAAGCAGACCCCAGCCAGCCACCAAGGGACCTATTCTTACCAGAGAAGTGGGAGGATCTGGGAAACAGGGATATTTGCCCTGCTCACTCTGTGTGTGCACCCTGTAGGGTCCTAAGTCTATTTCTTAGTGAGGCAATTTTACAGTTGCTGGCAAGGGACAAGTAAGGCTATTTATCAATGAAGACTTGTCTCATCCTTGCCATTCAAACAGTATTAATGCTACTTAAGGCTGTTTTATGGAGGGCATTCATACATGTGGCAGACAGAGATAATTAAGGCTATATTTCAGGGCAATTCTTACACTTTTGGACAGGATAAGCCTACTAGGAATATTTCTCAATGGGGGTAATTCCTGTATTTGCTCATCAGAATATCTGAAGTATATTTTCAAAGATCATGGTCAAATACACTTGTTTCTAAATAATTGTCATTCCTTCACATTCTGGTCAAAGTTTACTCAACTATTTCTAGGTTAGTTCTATTGTCACAACTGCTCATCACAGACTATGAATGGTATTTCTCAATGAGGGCAGTCCCTACACCTGTTAGTCAGAGCTAAGTAAGAGGACTTATCAATGAAGATTGGTCGTACACTTTCAGGTCCTTGTCTTCTAAGGCTGATTCACAATGAGGTCAATCCATACACATGCTTACCAAAGCCAACTTTGGCTATTTCTCAACGAGTTCAATTCTTATGTCTCCTGTTCACAGATTATGAATGTGATTTGTTAATGACAGCCATTGCTACTCTTGCTTTGAACAGTCTAATGAGGCTGTTTCATAATTAAGCAATAGATACAATTAATGGTTTGGTCCTAGTATAAATATCATTTAAAGAGGACCATCCCTAAACTTCATGGTCAGATTCTCCTAAGGTAATTTCTAGAGGGAGGAATTTCCAACCCCTTTTGTCATTGTGCACTGCAGCTATCTTACATTGAGAGCCATTCCTTTCCTTACCAGCAAGAGACTACTAATACTATTTCAAAATGATGATTCTTACAGTTGTTATTCAGATCCTGTGGATGCTAGTTCTCAGAAGGGTGATTTATACACCTGCAGTTCAACTTATTCAACAGCTGTTGCTATATGAGGTCTATCTCTATACTTGTTTATCAGAGAGCACAAAGGGTATTTTTCTTTTAATTTTTTTATTAATTAGTTTTGTATTCAGTCAGTTTGGTACCATTATTAGGCTCATCCGTGACCTACCCCTTCCCATTGGCCCCCTCCTTGTTGAGGTATATGAGTCGTGTGTTGTAGAGTCAGCCCACAGTTATTGGTAAGATAAATGTATCTGCATATCATGACCCAACATGTGGCTCTGACATTCCTTCTTCCCCCTCTTCTGCAAAACTTCTCTTAGCCATGTTGTGTTCAATTTTGGTATGCTTCAGTGCTGAGTTGTTGGGGGCCTCTGGGGTTCTGGCTCTCTGATATGGTAGGCGTTGATTTTTCTCTGTGTTGGTCTCCTTCCCCGTTGTGCTAGTATCCAGTTCCTCAAGAAAACATCACCCTTGCTTGTTTCACCAATTTTTCTTACTTTAAGCCAGGGGCCTTCTGAGGTATGATGGGGTGGCTCTCCTTACATCTGCATCTATCTGAAAAAGAGAAGCAGATTCTCCAGTGGAGAGTAACTTAGCTCCAGGACAAATGAGATAACAGAGAATTTAATAGGTGTAGGCCCTCCTGTAGCCCATGATTGATAGTAGCGTGATATTGGAGAGTGGGATAATGTTTGAATATGGTTCTGACTTGTTTCCCAGCTCCAGCTATGGGTCCCAAACCACTGAGGGGATCAGTTAGCCAAATCAAGAGCAGTTGGTTCCCCACCTTGGCTGTGTGCCACTATCGCACTTGTGCTGTGTGAGATAGGTTACTGGGGGAACAGTAGTAAAACCGAGGAATCAAAGTTCATATGTGGATGTGGTAGGGGGATCAGAATAAAATCTAGGAAAATCCTGGGGCAGGAGGCTCTGTATACATGGCAGTAGTGGGTCCCAAGGAGCTATCAAGAATCCTTCTAGGTATTGTAACTGACCCAACCTGCTATCACCCAGGTCCTCCAATATAACAAAAGACTATGAGTCTTACCACTGCATAACACCAACCTAGATTCCAGGGTCCTCCATAGTTCCCCAGGCATCATCATCACAATGCAGATTCCCCACCTCTGAAGTCTAATGGACGACTATCACATGGTGAAGTTGAAAACCCCCTTCATAAAGATCCCCAGGTAGAGGGGCAGTTCTATTTCCAGGAGCTTCTGCAGTGTGATTCTACTCCCAAATACTATTGGGGAAAAATTTATACAACTGAATGCCTTTATGATACCAATTTTAATCTAACTCAGAAACTAGGCAGAGCATTATGTGTCTTCATCAGTTTTCACCAGCTAGTCTTATGCTTTAATGGCTAAGTAGCATTGCATTGTCTCTGTTTAAATTGTTATCACCAATTTCTTCATTCTGTCATAAATAGGTTGTTAATTTGGGGGTGAATACGGCTAAGGGCAGAAGAGTTACTCTCTGCCAAGCACTAAATCTCCACAACACACTTTCCTCCAATTAAAAAACAACACACAATTTACACTTGACAACATTGATCTGTTTAAATCATGTGTGAGGAACTCGTCGGTCATCCTGAAAATTGACATTTTCTCATTCCATCCCGATAGGCAAACAGTGTGGACTCATGTTTGGATAGTATTTACATTTATAGCAGGATTGTTTCAAAGAGAAGTTTATGGTCAGCAGGAAATTCAACTTATTGCACCTGGGTGAACAAGTACAATCCGTATGTGATTTTACAAGTACAGCAACAAAAGCCATGGTGAATTGTATTATATAACATGTGATGAGGTACCAGGTCTGGACCTAAATACAATGTTTCTAATGTACCTGAAATTTAAAACATTACATTGAAAATTCTATACTGTTCATACAAATGGTAAATTCTTTTCCTCTCTCATGCCCCAATTAATGTTTTGCACAATAAAATTCTATATTTAATTTTATGAAAGTATTACAACAATTAAATTCCTATCTCTTAAAGTTAGTTGTCTTCACATTTTTACATGCCTAAGACAAGACTGTAGACAATCCATAGGCAATGGATAAATTTGATACTGACATTATGAATCCAGGTATCCATATATCCCATAATGGAATCTATACTCATGTTTGACACAAAGAAAAGGAACCTTAATATATATGTAATAAAATATAAAGCTAGACAGTCATTTGGGCTACAATTCACCATAAGTATAAGACCAGAATTGGTGAGAATTCATTGTAGTTTGTTCCACTGCATAAACTGGACCTCATTTTATTTGTTTATTTTTTCATATATTTATTTTGGAAACATGAAGAGACATATAGAGAAGGTATTGGAGTGTCAGGGCCTCCAGCCCTGCAAAGAAAATCAAGATTAATTCAGAACTTTGTACATCTGGCTAATTTGGCTCCTGAGTAGAGAAACCTGAGTCCTTAGGCTGAAAATCAAGCACCTTAACCACTATGCAATCCGTCTATTGTGAAGATAAGAATTTTTTTAATCGCACTATTTTCTCTTTTCAAGGTAAAATCTCACTGTAGGCCATGCTGATCTGGAACTCACTCTGTAGTTCCAGGGTGCCCTCTAACTCAAAGAGATCTTTCTCAACCTACCAAGTCCTAGAATTAAAGGTGTACACCACCACACTGAGCTTAAATTGCACAGTGGAACTAGAAGAAATGTCCATAAAATGGTTAGTCTGTTGCATACATGAGCCAGTCTTAAACAGAAGTCACAACACATTGGCTATTAAGTCTTCTAAAGGCATTTCTGAGTGACGCTAATGCTTACCATTGTTGGTAGGGCCCACGAAAGCTACTTTTCAATGAGAGCAATTACAACACTTATTAATAAGAGATGATGAAGTCTATATTTCAGAAAATTTAAAGTATACACTTCCAAGAAAGTTTCTAATATGAATATTTTCTAATGACCTAAAATCTGGTATTTGTTGATTAGAATTCATTTGCTGGTTACAGCATGCGAAAAGTATTTTGAAACAAACACAATGTATACCCTGACTGGTGAGAGTGTACTAAGGCTACTTCTCAATGAGAACAATTCATCTAGTGGACATAAAGAGACTACTAAATCTATTTCACAATGAAGTCAGTTCTTACACTTGCTTTTTAGAGTATATCAAAGCTATTTCTGAATGAGTGAAATTTTTATACTTACTGGCCAGTGTGTATGAAGGTCATTTTTCAATGATGGTCATTCTTTCCCTTGCTTGGCACCATACATTTAAATTGCTCCTTAATAAGGAATTCCTAAACTTGCTTGTAGTAACAAAGCTGTTTCTCATTTAAGGCAATTCCTGTTCTTAATTTTCAGAGACTATGAAGGCTGTTTTTCAGTGATGTTACATCATCTATTTTCAGATCAAAGTCTACTAAGGCATACTTATAATTAGGGCCATTGCTACACATTGTGAGCAAAGTCCATAGAGACTATCTCTCAGTTTGGGCAATTCTTGAACTTGTTGGTCAGTGTCTTGTTAAGGAGTATCTTGCTATATGGTCATTTTGGGATTTGAATAGCAGAATAGGAATTCTGGAAGGACACCAAGTTCTAACCATTCATAGTGGTTGGTGGCTATAAGTTTGGGAAAACAAGGAAGCTGTTGAGAATAAATGGTTCCCTGATGGGCAATACCCACAACACACACACATACACACACAAACACACACACACACACACACTATAACAGAAAGGAGTTTTTTTTTTTAATAGAAACTTGTGTAAAGCTCATAAAATTTTTGTCCATGGAAAAACTTTATAGAAAAAAAAAAGACCCATTTGGGTACCAGTGAGAGTCATCTATTGTTCCTAAATCACCTCAGAGTAAATGAATTTATCTGGACTCTGTCTCATCATTACCCTTCTGGTAGCATCTATACATGCACAAGGAATTGTACTGTTTTCTAATCTCTCCATTCAGGACAATTACTATTTTCTCCTACAGATATATTCGCTCAATTTTAAATCAGTTTTTATTTGTAGGCATATGAATATATACATGGGTGTATCCCATTCAAATTAACTTCACTTTAAATGTAACTTCTCATTTTTTTAGGACAGGTAATGACAGATATAATAGCAGCATGAAGTTGAATAATACTATGAACTTTTTTCATGCAGTAGTTTTCTAGTTAGAAGAGGGATATTATATATTGAAATTATAAAACCATAGATTACATGTTAAAATTTTCCTAACTCCAAGGCATATATTCTGGAAATGATTACCTACAGCACTAATGTTAGAGCTATATTAACTATTCCATATCTAGAAATCTGCATTTTATAATTGTTGGAATTTCCAATTATTCATTCTGAATTTTGATGCTTAACGTTATTTCCCTTGCATTTTGAAGAGATTTTCTGAGACCATGGAATCACTCTAGGCCCTAAGTAGCTACTTGCTAGGATCATTTTTAAGTGTTTGAGTGATGGTGTATATGTGTTACAATGCGATTGTGAGAATAAAATCACTTCTTTTTCTTCTTATAGATATGTTGCCAATATGAGGAGAATTGAACTCCTCATAAGTAGTGGAGTTTTGATCATGTGGCAACAAAAGACCAGGGTCACTCCACTTTTTTTCTCCCTGGGATGACTTGTACCCTGAGAAATAGAGAGAAAAATAAAATATTTTATTAATTTTGTAAGTGGACTATCTTTTTCCACCACCCTGCAATTATGCACAACAAAACACCAATGTGTCTTTTTAAATTGTGTATTCCTCAAAATAAATTTTGATAATAGTGAATATAAATTATATGTATAAGTGCAATGCAGATTTTAGGTCGCTATAAAATGTGTATTGTATCAGATGATTATCTGAAATTAATATTCTGTAAATAGTTGCTACACACCAATACTGATATAAACTGACACTGATAAATCTTCTTGCCATATGAATCCCTCCAAAATGTTGGAAAATAAATTAATCAAACATTGAGAGCTTTTACAGTTTTGTTTGTAACAATTAGCAGAAACTGCTGTAGAATTCAGGGATATAATCATGTTAGAGAGCTGAGGCCATTTTAATGTTTTGAATGTGTGAAGTCCCACATACCTGAAAACATGTTTCACATCCCTGGTGACAGTGATTTGTGCATTTGTGCAGGATGTGAGATGAGGTGCTTAGATGATGGGCACAGTCACACATCCTGATTGGGGTACCCACCTCTGTCTTCATAACCACTGGTGTAAAGGTACCATACTTTTGGGTAGGTAAGTTTTGTGTCCTTAAAGAGCCGATACCCAGTGGGTTTGTTATCAGGAACAAATATTGGTTCTTCAATTTCTAAAATCTTATCTGACAGAAAAACACAAAATAACGCACTGAACTAGGAATATGCTTCTGTCAGTAACATGCTCAGACATACAGAAACTCCAGTATCATGACCGTGCACTTGAATGCACTGTAGAGTTACATTCATATCCTCACCCTAGAACAACAGATACTCACGTAAAAGACAACTACATCCAACTATAATTTTGTTGCCTCAGACCTTTACTTCTGACATTCCCCATTATTCCTGTATGAAAATTAGAGAAATCCAATATGAAATCATTACTATATCACATATTTTTGGTGATGCTAAAGGATAAATACATTTCCCTCAGCCAGCCATTTTGTCTTGCTTCATTATCCCCACATGTTCTATCTGATGGAGCTCCCTGGACATATGCCTTAAGTCAGTTGAACCTATATTCACAGATTTCAGTAATTTCCCTCCTTGTGTGTTTGATTTTGTTGCTCTGACAGGCTGAATGGTTCCTGGCACACATGTGGCTGAGATAGATATCTGTAACCTAAGACAGCCTGGACGTCCCACCTCATAAATGAGACCACCAACA